>NC_081181.1:33249528-33427471 GCF_029867415.1 Vicia villosa
TCCGAATGTTGTTCGCCGCTCAAAGTAATCACCTCGCTGTTATTTTGACCTCCTGCCTTGCCCAAAGCAGAGAGATGTTTTATAGGGCTTTTCTTTTAAATGTTCCGCCCAAATAACTTTGTGTATAGGGCTTTGTTTTAAAAGTTTCCCTCTTTGTCCTGCCCAAGGCAAATGAGTTTGTGTTTAGGGCTTTGTTTCAAAAATGAATCATAAATAAAGTGTCATTTTGAATTCCCTACATTATATGTTTTATTTTTGCTTTTTTCTGGAAATGGTAATCCTAAAAAACCAAAAAAATAAAAAAAAAAACTTTTCAAAAAAAATCTGCATACACTCCTGCATTCATAAATTTTCTGAAATAGATATAAATCACATGTGCAGATTTACTATTGATAAACCCATTGAATGCAATAACCCTATGCCCTCTCCCAACTTTGAGTTTCCTGTGTTCGAAGCCGAAGAAGAGGAAGAAGAGGAGATCCCGGACGAGATCTCTCGATTACTTAAGCACGAGGAAAGAGCCATTCTGCCTCACAAAGAGCCTTTAGAAAAGATCAACTTGGGTTCTGAAGAAGACAAAAAAGAAGTGACCATTGGATCGCTGCTTGATACTAATATCAAGAGTAAGTTGACAGACCTTCTCAAAGAATATGTTGACGTGTTTGCCTGGTCCTACCAAGACATGCCTGGGTTGGATACCAATATTGTTCAGCATTACTTGCCATTGAAGCCAGAATGTCCACCGGTTAAGCAGAAATTGCGAAGGACTCACCCTGATATGGCTAACAAAATCAAAGTGGAAGTTCAAAAGCAACTCGACGCAGGTTTTCTTGTCACCTCTGAGTATCCTCAATGGTTGGCCAACATAGTGCCAGTTCCGAAGAAAGATGGTAAAGTCAGAATGTGTGTTGACTACCGTGACTTGAACAAGGCCAGTCCAAAAGATGACTTTCCATTGCCACATATTGACATGCTGGTTGATAACACTGCTAAGTTCAACGTCTTTTCCTTCATGGACGGGTTCTCCGGTTATAATCAGATCAAGATAGCTCCTGAAGACATGGAGAAGACATCTTTCATCACCCCATGGGGTACCTTTTGCTACAAAGTGATGCCGTTTGGATTGAAGAATGCAGGTGCAACTTACCAAAGAGCAATGACTACTCTCTTTCATGACATGATGCATATAGAAATTGAAGTTTATGTGGACGACATGATAGCCAAGTCCAGCACAGAAGAAGAACATATTGAATACCTTTTGAAGTTGTTTCAAAGACTAAGGAAATACCAGCTTCGCTTGAATCCTAACAAATGTACTTTTGGGGTTAGATCTGGAAAACTCTTGGGTTTCATTGTCAGCCAAAGAGGTATTGAAGTAGATCCCGACAAAGTCAGAGCTATTCAAGAGATGCCTGCACCAAAGACTGAAAAGCAAGTAAGAGGATTTCTCGGACGGTTGAACTATATCTCCAGATTCATCTCTCAAATGACTGCTACTTGTGGGCCAATTTTCAAGCTTCTCCGCAAAGATCAAGGGGTTGTATGGACTGAAGATTGCCAGAAAGCGTTCGACAGTATCAAAGAATACCTGTTAGAACCACCAATATTGATTCCTCCAGTTGAAGGAAGACCATTAATCATGTACCTTACTGTGTTGGAAGAATCCATGGGTTGTATGCTTGGACAGCAAGATGAAACCGGTAAGAAAGAGCATGCCATCTATTACTTGAGTAAGAAATTCACAGACTGTGAGTCTCGTTACTCCATGCTCGAAAAAACATGTTGTGCTTTGGCCTGGGCTTCAAAACGTCTCCGCCAATACATGATCAACAATACTACTTGGTTAATCTCCAAAATGGATCCGATCAAGTATGTCTTTGAGAAGCCTGCCTTAACAGGAAGGATTGCCCGATGGCAAATGTTGTTATCTGAGTATGACATTGAATATCGTGCCCAAAAAGCGGTCAAAGGAAGCATTCTCGCCGATCATTTGGCACATCAACCAATTAATGAATATCAATCTCTCAAGTTTGACTTTCCTGATGAAGATGTCTTGTACTTGAAAATGAAAGATTGTGACGAACCATTACCTGAAGAAGGTCCTGAGCCTGGATCAAGATGAGGCTTAATTTTCGATGGAGCAGTAAACGCTTTTGGCAATGGAATTGGGGCAATTATCATCACTCCCAAGGGCACTCATATCCCATTCTCCGCCAGACTACTATTTGATTGTACCAACAACATCGCAGAATATGAAGCTTGTATCATGGGTCTCGAAGAAGCCATTGATTTAAGGATCAAGATCCTAGACATATATGGAGATTCAGCCCTCGTGATCAACCAAATCAAAGACAAATGGGAAACTTACCACCCCGGCTTGATTCCTTACAGAGATTATGCAAGACGTCTGTTGACTTTCTTCAACAAGGTTGAATTGCATCATATACCTCGAGATCAGAATCGAATGGCGACGCCTTGGCTACTCTATCTTCCATGTTCAAAGTCAGTCACTGGAATGATGTGCCTAAAGTCAGAATCACGCGCCTTGAAAGGCCCGCCTATGTGTTTGCAACCGAAGCCGTCATTGATGATAAACCGTGGTTTCACGACATCAAATGCTTCCTTCAAACTCAAGAGTACCCGCTTGGGGCATCAAACAAAGATAAGAAAACTCTAAGGAGGCTTTCTGGCAGTTTCTTCCTGAACGGAGATGTGCTATACAAAAGAAACTTCGACATGGTTTTGCTCAGATGCGTGGACAGACACGAAGCAGACATGTTAATGCATGAAGTGCATGAAGGGTCCTTTGGAACTCATTCAAATGGGCATGCAATGCCCAAAAAGATCTTAAGAGCAGGTTACTATTGGTTGACAATGGAATCTGACTGCTATAAACACGTGAAAAGATGTCACAAGTGCCAGATCTACGCAGATAAGATCCATGTGCCACCGACTCTACTCAACGTTCTCTCATCTCCATGGCCTTTCTCCATGTGGGGTATCGACATGATTGGAATGATCGAACCGAAAGCTTCAAATGGTCATCGTTTCATCTTGGTAGCAATTGATTACTTTACCAAATGGGTCGAAGCAGCATCTTACGCCAATGTTACAAGACAAGTGGTTGTGAGGTTTATCAAGAATAACATCATTTGCCGATATGGTATTCCCAGCAAGATCATTACTGATAATGGTTCGAACCTGAACAACAAGATGATGAAAGAATTGTGTGAGGAATTCAAGATTGAGCATCATAACTCTTCTCCTTACAGACCAAAAATGAACGGCGCCGTCGAAGCCGCCAACAAGAACATTAAGAAGATCGTCCAAAAAATGGTCGTCACTTACAAAGACTGGCATGAAATGCTGCCATTTGCTTTACATGGGTACCGTACTTCAGTGCGTACTTCAACAGGGGCAACTCCCTTTTCTCTAGTATACGGCATGGAAGCTGTGCTCCCCGTAGAAGTTGAAATCCCATCAATGAGAGTCCTCATGGAGACTAAGTTATCAGAGGCTGAATGGTGTCAAAGCAGATACGATCAGTTGAACTTAATCGAAGAAAAACGTATGACTGCTCTATGCCATGGACAGTTATACCAAGCAAGGATGAAACAAGCTTTCAACAAAAAGGTTCGACCTCGTGAATTTCAAGAAGGCGACCTCGTGCTTAAAAAGATCTTGTCTTTTCAACCAGATTCTAGGGGAAAATGGTCTCCTAATTACGAAGGCCCGTATGTTGTCAAAAGAACATTTTCTGGCGGTGCCATGATTCTTACAACCATGGATGGTGATGAACTCCCATATCCTGTGAATGCTGATGCAGTCAAGAAATACTTTGTCTAAAAAAGAACAAAAGAACAGCTCGGTAAGTTGAAAACCCGCAAAGGGCGACTTAGGCAAAAATGAGCGTCTCGGTGGACTGAAAACCTGAAAGGGCGGTCCAGGCAAAAATTAGAGACAATAAAAAGAAAAAATTCATCCTGGTAGATTGAAAACCTGAAAGGGCAATCTAGGCAAAAATTAGGGATTTATGACAAAGTAACTGCATCAGTCTGTACTTCGTCACCTGAAGAGTCTGTACTTCATCAGAGGATTTTCAATCAAATCATCGGCAATCTGAAGCGACAAATACAGTTGGAACTCAAAGTTGTTAGGGAATAGTGGTTATTGCTTTCAATGTAGCCTTTTCCGCATAATTACCATTTCCAACTTTTGTAAATACTCTATGGAATCACGCCTTTAGCTGATTTCCATCCTATTAAATAAATTTGAGCCTTGTGCCCATTTGTTTGCAATCTCTAATTTCTTTTAGCTTGCAAAATGACGCTTTAATTATGTTATTCACTTTTGAAAAAAAAAGAAAAAGTTTTAAATGAATTTACTTTTCTTTTTCAAAATAAAAGCGAAATTTTCCTTTGAGTTGTGAACAACGGAAGGAACATCAGCAGTCGTCTCCACAGGATGAACAAAAGGATTCTCCCTGAAAAAAATTGTTGAGACAACGGCATTCTTGTCCCAGAAAAGAATTCTTGAAGCAATTATCCCTCGAGGTAAAGAAGCTCTTCTATCCCCAGTGAAGAAGCTCTTCTATTCCCAGTGAAGAAGTTCTTTTATCCCCAGTGATGAAGATTTTCCATCTCCAGTGAAAAGGTTCTTCCACCTCAATGAGAAAAGATGCTTATCTTCCCCAGAGAAGTTTAAAACATGCAGCACCATTCATCACCCGTGTTATCTACACCGTGTTGAAGAACATTTGCCAAGTATCTGGTTGTATTGCGACGTTGGTCCTTCTCCAGTATATACTTCTTTGTCTGTCAGTATTGTCAGTATGCATGCTACATTCATGACATTCATCATTCATACATATTTGCATCATTTATGCATTCTTGCATTTTCCAATGATCGTTTGTTTAGGATATATCTATCCTCAAAAAAAAAAAAAAAAAAAAAAAAAGAAGAAAGAAAAGAAAAAAGAAACAAGTATGGGCGTGTCATCTCTCCAGTAGGTTGTCACCCATAAGCAGAAATAACATCTTCTTTCTCCAGTTCCCCACTGAGATCATTCCTCGTGGAAGAAGGTTGCTTTAGTTTCTCCTCTCAAAACGAAGGAGAAAATACCCATTCGAGTTCATTCCTCATTGGGTACAAAGTCTTGTTTGATTGTTTCTTTCCAATTCATTCTTGGTTAGAACTTTGTCTTTACCAAAAATTCAAATTCCGATTCCTCAAACAGAGTCGTGAAAAAATAGACAATAAGCAATAGCCTCGTCATCAGAGCAGCTTATGTCTCTTCCAAAAGTTTTTTCCTCTCAAGGAAATCAATCATGAAGACCATTTGACGATCAGGGCCTTATTACTGTTCACAAGGCTGAATAATCAGTAATTTCCCTAGCAAAGTCTCCAGAATCATTTTATCATTTGGCTGATAATTGATCATGTCTTCAAAACCACTATCACGAGGCTGGTAGTTGGTAACCTTTTGTTCTGGTTATATTATTAAACATGTCTATCACCAGGCTGATAGTCGGTAATATTAACCAAACCATTGAAACTCTTTTTACCTTGTCAAGTCTATCACAATGCTGGTAGTCGGTAACACAGTTTCATACCTTTCACCTTCGCATTATTAAACAAGTCTATCCCTGTGCTGATAGTCGATAATGCCGAATAGGTAAGCTTTTCTTACAAAGCTATCATTCCTTGATGAAGCATACACTTGCTTTCCCAATAAAACGGATTCTCTTCCTAGAACGGATTGAGACATCCTTCCCGATCTCTTTTCCCCAGCGGAGTCAGTTCTTGATATTCCCTCGGTAAAGACATCCTTGCATCATTCGCAATTTTGGTATCTTAGGTCCAAAATTCGCGTCTTCTGATATTTAAGTCTCTTCCACCCTATCAAAATAAAGATTTTCAATCTTCATGTCTCAGGTTGAAGAAACTTAAATAGGGGCATCTGTCATACCCCAATTTTTGACCTAAGATACCACCTCATATCATTGCATATGCATCATTTGCATCTCTAACAAATTGCATAGCTTGTGTTTGCTACTTGTGACTCAGCAGGATTTGATCAGGAAATCACTCATCAGTACAAGTAACAATCAATTAGGGTTTTGTTCTCCCTTCATCTCAAAGAATCATATTCATCTACAATCAATATTTGGTCCTCAGAGATTCATTTCAACAAGCTCAAAGGCTCTGAATCGACTGAATTAGGGTTTTGACTGAAGACAACATACTCAAAATTTGACATAATGACTTGGGACATGACCTCAAGACCCCAAGTGCATCATTTTGACCTAATCCATTGGCTCATAACATCTCCTATACAAAGATTGATCAGACAAATCCTCAGATCAGGGTTTTGAACTATCAGGGACTGAAATCAGGGATCACATTTGGGAAACCCTAAAAATCCCCAGGAAGTCACTCAAAGGTTTCAATCATCTTCAAATAAAGTGTGTCATATCCATTTGTGTGATTCAAGAGTTTTGATTGGAATCTATTTCAAGATTTTGGCCTATGGATTCTTCATGGTAAAGAAAATTGTTTCTTATGGATTATTTGAAAGATGATACAAGTTTGAAACAATTCATGGAAATTTCACCGAAATTGCAAGAAATATCTTTTAGTCCATTTGTTGAAAGATTATTTCAAGTATGGTTTAAAACCATAAATTCAAGAATTAAAAGTTCATTGGTGCAAGAACATTTTTCACATTACTTCAAGGACTTTTCTTTCAAGAATATCCAACATTCATGGTTCATACAACTTCATTCAAAGATTTAAAGGAAATTCAAGCATTCAAAATTGAAGTTCATTCTTTACAAAGTTCTAAATTGCAAATGAATTACAAAGTGGACTATATTCAAAATTCAAGATACAACATTTCAAGTCCAATTCAAAGTTCATCATTTCAAAATTTCATCATTTCAAGAATACAAAGTTCATACATTTTCAAGTTGGAATGAATTACAAGGAAAAAAGAAAAAAACTTCAAAGACTTTCTTCAATCTTCGAAGTCTTCATTCTTCAAGTTCAAGCTTCTTCATGCTTTCTTCAAAGTTCTCATGTCACATGAAAAAGAAAACATAAGAGGGGTGAAATTAGCAAAAGTCAAAGAATGTCAAAGAGAGATTTTTATGTCATAAAATTATGCAACTTAGAGATATCATAAAATGACATAAAAATTCACACACATGGCTTATATCATGAGAATATCTTTGCATAATGACATAAGGAATATATTCTTATTCTTGCAATGATGAAGAATATATTCTTATTCTTGCAATGATGAAGAATATATTCTTATTCTTGCAATGACCATAACATTCCAATCAAGTTTCCTAATTCCTAACACATCCTAAGCTTTGCCTATAAATAGGAAATGATCTCTTTGAAGCAAAGACACAAAAAGCAACCTTAACTACTTGCTTTCTCACTTCTCTCATAATTGTAAAGTTTCTTAGTTCCAAAGTAAGGAAAGAGGAGAAGGTAGTTCTTCATACCTCACTTGAAGATCTTCATCTTCAAGCTTCCAACTTGAAGTCCATCTTCAAGTCTCCCTAATATCCAAAGAGGTGTTATGGCATCACCTTCATCAAAAGCCTACAAAAAAGAAAAAGAAAAGTTGTTAGAAGAATTGTTGGTGACAATCCAAACTTGTTTCAAATAACAATTCAAAGTTTGTTCTTTATTAAATCAAATTCACATAAGGAAAAAACAATTTGCAACAAGTTCAAAAGTTCATAACCGGTTCAATAACAATTCGAGGGTGTCCTTCAACAACACCACCCGAATTTCCAGGAAAAAGAAAGGTTCGAAACCATACCTTTGAACTTCAGTGGCAGCCCCCACATCATCTTCAACACGGCACCCGACGGTTCTTGCTCACCTACACGAAGCACACCTGCAAATTTCAACACCGACGCTGCAATCATTCACAGTAGGCGGCAAAAATTCAGCAACACAACGGTTCAGAATGCACAGCAATCATAAACAATTCTCAACAAAAATTCAAAGCAGTAACAGCGGCATATTTGAAGGTTCAAAGACACAGCAATTCAACAACAGGGAGTGTATCGGTTTTCCAGAAGCAGAGCAATCAAAAACAACATACCTTAGCAATTAAAACCGGCGAAATCCTCCTCGCCGCAGGTAAACCAATTCCTCGCTGCTTATTCTCAACAATATTGCTGTGAACTTTATTTTTCTGTAAAAACAATAACCGCACGGAATTGTTACGTTTGCTGGTTTCCGGTTCTTGTGCGTGTTTGAGTCTGAATATGAACAACAGTGGTGGTGAGTTTGGAGTTTAACCGAATAAATTTATGTTCCTACTTCAATTGAGAGTTGAGTTAACAAAGAACATACCTGGTTTTCAGTTCTGTCTGTGAATTCGAGTAATAGTTTGAGCAACTCTCTTCCATGGCCGCCGTGAAACTTCCGTTGAGGAGTGGTTCTGTTATCGTTCATGTTGAGAGCAGAGAGCAAACCGCAGGAGAGACCATGAGCTCGAGAGAGAGAGCATCACGAATTTGAGAAAAAAAAAGCTTCTCTGTTGTTGTTACTGTTTCGAACAAATCGATGGAAAAGGGGAGGATTTTCCCTTACCGATTGTTTGCGAGAGATTGAGAGAGGAAGTTGCCACATGTTGTTATTCCGTCGACCTCCGTGGAAGAGAGCAGTCGAGAGTTTGTGGTTGAGCTTCACAGAGAGAGCGTGAGAACTAGTGAGGAACAAGAGCGCCTCTTGTGTGTTGTTCCTAGGGCTTTCCTCAACTCAATTGTGTAGTAACAGATGGGTGGATCCGGGTTTGACCCGACCCGGTCCATTTCCTTTTATTTATTTTTACTATGAGTCATTTGGGCTGCACCCCCATCCGAAATTTCAAGCTTCTGGCCCAATTACTAGTTTTTTTAACTATCTATTTGGTTTTTCTTTTATGAAAATATTTCTCATAAAAAAGGCTTTTGTTTTTTAATTATAAGATTTAGTTTTTATTCTAATCCTTATTAAAAAAAATCCCAAAAAATATATTAGATGCATATTTAAGTTTATGTTTCTAAATATTTTCTCTTTTCATGAAAAAAAATCACAAAAAAATATCTTTTCTTTTAAGATTTAATATTTTCATATAATTTTGTGTAGATAATCATTTAAATTTTTATTTGATTACTATTGCATATATTACTTGAATTTTCTAACTTCATCCGAGACTTCGAGATTATTTCTCTGTTGTCTTTTGGATTTGTCTGTTTTGTTTGGTCTTCCATTTGCTGTAGAATTCCATAAACAATTACTGGATGATCAAAGAATGCTGTAAGCTGTGAACTTATCTGACGTTCTTTTCTACTGGTGTGGATGCTTAATATCTATTGAAATCCTAATTTATTCCAAGCACATCTTGAGGATCACGGTAACACCTCAAACTCAGAAATCCAATTTTCTCATTCTTCGAGGTAAGCCTAAAACTCAATCAACTGTTTTCACAACAGTAATCAATTCACTTTCAAATCATCCATTGTTTTTCAAAACAGTGGGGCCTCTCGAATATTAGAGAGTGTAAGTCCCATTTCTTTTCTTTTTGTACAGTTTTCAAAACATTCTTCAAAACAATAAAACTTCTTCAAAATAAACAATTTTCAAACAGTTTTCAAATCATTTTCAAAGCAACAAAACTCCAAAGAAACTTCAAACTTTTCAATATACCATGGGCCTCCATGTAGGTATAAGCCCCAAGCCCTTTTGTACATACCCACTCAAGTACATGAAATTAGGTATTTCATTGTACGCCTTTTGTACATATCTCGATCAGTTGTTTTTTTTAACTTTGAAATACAAACCAAAAATGAAGGTTTCTTTAAATCTTCACAAAAAAATATACCATGGGCCTCCATGTAGGTATAAGTCCCAAGCCCTTTTGTAAATACCTGTTTACATAGCTGTTGAATAAACTCAAGTGGACTTCTCCCCGAGTGTGAGTCCCGAGCCCTGTGTATACAAATGGATCATGCTTACAGGTATATTTCCTTCATAAACTCCATTATATACACACACTTTGTCATATATATAACTGTTCATATTTGTTCATGTACCTGTTCATATCTGTTCATGTACTTGTTCATATTTGTTCGTACTTGTTCATACTTGTGATTGTGTTATATATACTTGTTCAACTTAGTATAACACTATGTTCCCCATAGCCTCCTATTGGGCTTTGTGCAAAGAATCTCCCTAGTTTAGGTTAGGACATAGAGTATGGTTTCCCGGTGAAATCGCTCTAAGAGCTCAAACCAACTATACCATGCCTCCCCTTGGGCTTTGTACAAACGAGTGACCCTCCCATAGCCTCCTCTTGGGCTTACAATGCAAGGACCCTCGGATAGCCTCCTCTTGGGCTTCGTACAAGGACCCACGGGCTTCTTATAAGCATCCCCAATATCCAAATCAAATACCCTAGGAGATTAGACATTTTTCATCTCTATGCTAGGAGTATCTCTTATATATCATCACAAACAATCAATCAATCAAACTTTTTTGCCACAAGGCTGGCTAATCAATCAAACTTCTTTTTGCCACAAGGCTGGCTAATCAATCAAACCGTTTTGCCACCATACTGGCTGATTAATCAAAGTTTTTGTCACAAGGCTGACTTCATTGAAACTTTTGCCACGAGGCTGGCTGATTAATCAAAACTTTTTGTCACAAGGCTGACTTCATTGAAAGTTTTTGCCACAAGGCTGGTTAAACAAACAAAAAACAAACAGATGTATGTGATGATATAGATTAGATACATCTAGCATTTAGACGACATTTGTCTATTTTCCTTTGCTTCCACTAGCATAAGTGGGAACTACGATTGCTCTGACTTTCTCAACATCCCTTTGAGAATACGTAGGCACAAGGTCGATCCTTGGCGAGCAAAACAAAACAAAAAAAAACCATTCAAACCTTAGCACCCGTAGACCCCGAGCTACAGATGCTCTGATTCCCTTTAAGGGATATGTATGCAGAGGATCGCGATGATCTTTGCGAGCATAATCAAACAAACACCTTAGGTCCCACCTATTTCACAACAGAACCTTCACCATAGCATAGAATAAAAAACAATAAAGAACCCTGTAGAGTACTACAGATACGTTGGGTGCTAATACCTTCCCTTCGTATAACCAACCCTCTTACCCAAGATCTCCCCCCACTTTTAGGTTATTGCAGCTTTTTTCCTTTTCCTCCTTTGGAAATAATAAAAAGTTTGGTCGAAACAAAGAAAAATCATTTTTTTATGAGCACTCGAGCCCAAAGAAGGCATCAGGTGTCTCATCCCACAAAAAAGAGGAACAAAACGATTTTTCGCCCGCGACACTAACACACAGTTTTCCAGACATCTACGGATGCAATTTGGATTTAGTCTAACGCACGACTCATCCTTCAACCTAACGCATGGTTTTCCAGACATCTACGGATGCAATTTGGGTTTAGTCTAACGCACGACTCATCCTTTAACCTAACGCACAGTTTTCCAGACATCTACAGATGCAATTTGGATTTAGTCTAACGCACGACTCATCCTTCAACCTGACGCACGGTTTTCCAGACATCTACGAATGCAGTTTAGGTTTAGTCTAACGCACGACTCATCCTTCAACCTAACACACGGTTTTCCAGACATCTACGGATGCAATTTGGATTTAGTCTAACGCATGACTCATCCTTCAACCTAACGCATGGTATTCCAGACATCTACGGATGCGATTTGGATTTAGTCTAACACACGACTCATCTTTTAACCTAACGCACGGTTTTCCAGACATCTACCGATGCAAATTGGATCCGGTATAACGCACGACCCATCCTCCTGTCTAACGTACGACTCATCCTAAGTATATTCTTCAGATAAGATCTAACATACGAAGTATTCTAACTCTCAAGTCTATCAAAATGGATGGCATCTTTAAGCCTATCTCAATCAGGTCTCTCAATATCCGGACGACATCTTTAAACCCATCTCCAGTAAACTTTCTCTCAAGTCGGATGGCATCTTTAAGCCCATCTCCGACAAACACTCTGCCTAGATGGCATCTTCAAAGCCCATTTCCGATAAAAGTCCCTACTTCAGCCAGGGCAAATTCTTGGGTATTCTAGTGTTCAATCCTCTTCTACCTTCAGATTCCAACAGGCACACATGCCCGTCGACATCTTCAGATATAAGAAAATTGAACAGGGGCAGCTGTCATACCCTAAAATTTGCCCATACTATTTCTCCTATTCAAAATTCAAATCAAAGTACAAAGCTCCAAGATACACTCTCCTAAAATAAGGCTAAGAGAACTAGGGTTTTGTTGTTCTGAAGGAAAATCAATGAATCAATGGCCCTAGGGCATCCCATATGGACTATGACACTTCACACTATCCCCAAAACAAAATTCAGGGCTCAATACAAAAGATTGGTCACTCAATTGCTCAGAAAGTCAACAGTCGACTAGTTTGACCTAAAAGTCAACTGTGGTAAAAGTACAGTCAAAACTCCTGATTTTTTGTCAACATCCTCACATTGAAGTATCATTCACAATTTGATCAAGAATTGATCATGGTTCATCAAGGAAAGATAAAAAATCAACAATTCAAAAAGTTTCTAAATTAGGGTTTTTATAGGAGAAATCGACTGAACTTTGACCAACCAAAACTCCCACATAGAACATCAGAAATTTTACATCCAAAGCTCATTTTGAAGGAAATTTGATTCTCTCCAATTTTGTCTCTCACATGCCAAGTCTAAAAATGCTTCATTTGAGAGATATGGATTAAAAGATTATAGGTCTTTTTTGAAAGTCAACCTAAAGCAGTTTTTTGTCAAAACCAACATCATCAAGATAAATTCTTCAAATGGAAAAAAGTTTCCAAAGAGGCTTGTAAAGGATATCTTGAGGTTTCCAAAAATTCCTAGAACTCCTCCATATCTTAAAAATTGAGAGAAATATGCCTTGTCAAAGTTGGTCGATTTCAAAGGAAAAAATTTGAAATAAAAGGCTTCAAAATGGATTTCCTTGCAAAGAGGCCCAATATGTTATGATCCAGTCTTGCTATACAAGTCATCTAGAAGCTCTTATTAGAAGGCCACGAATTTTTGATTAAAATTTGATTTTATTTGAATTTTATTTCATTAAAATCATGGATTAAATCAATGTTTGGAAGAATAATTGAAAAGATTTGGTTTTCCCTTAACTTCAATCATAATCAATCATCACTTAAGGCAAATTACCAATCTAATTTTGTTCTCTACAGGATTGGTTTAAAAATATTGGATTTGACTCAAATTTGGAAACTTTAAAAATCAATTTTCAAACAAATTTCCAATCAATTTTCTCATGGCAAATCAGAGATTCACTCAAGATTTTCTCTAGTTTTATCAACCATAAATCACTCTCCTATAAGAGGACAAACATTACAGATACAAGGGGTACGTTTGGCAGCCTCAAGAACCACCATTGAGTTCTTAAAAATCAAGAAAAAACCAAACTCTGTTTTCACGTTGCAGCTTGTTTAAAACAATTTGAAGCACTCCAACACGTTCTCTGAAGGATCCTGAAGCTATACCAATCCTTACATTCAATCGAACGACCAAGAATCGTGCTGTAAAACTCACGGTTTGCATATTCAAATTCGCCCCTTTTTCTCTTTGATACATGATCCATAAACATGATTTTAATGCATACATGTGTTTGTTGTAATGCTCTGAATCTTTCTGTTTGATTAATTTGAGTTTTACGTGTTCCTACTGAGATATGCCATAGTGAAATTTTAGGGTTACGAAATAGGGTTTTTCGATTCAGGAGAAATTGATGTTAATAATAGGTATGGTTAAATTTGTGATGATGAGACGAACTCGCCTATGGCTCTACCTTTTATTTTGGTTGCGCATACAGTGTTTGTAGAATGCAGGATCTATGGCGACGAAAGCTCAAACCGTCAGTAAAAGTCCAGCTAATACGACGGCCAGAGGTTGGGGATGATGGCGTGTCATCCTGCCAGTGGTCAAATTAAACATCGTGCCTTTTTCTCTTTTCAGTTATTATTGAAATTTTGATATAAAACATACTCAAAGCATATGATAAACAAAGGCGCTGCGTGGTTGGAGTGGTAAGAGCATAGATTGAGTCGAGGGGCGCAGGTTCGATCCCCCACTCCGTTGTTTTTTTAATAAAAGGCAAAGCTTCTTGATCCAGTGCGTGATGTCCATGGAGCCTCACGACGCACCCTCGAGTCAGCACTGTGGGATATCATTCTTCCCAGATCCAACACACAAGGAAGCGCAGGTCTACCATAGGCCTCTCAAGCGTATCACATACAATCATAAGCTAAGTTTTTCTTTTTATTTTTTATTTATTATTATATAAACTTGTTTTATATATATATATATATATATATATATATATATATATATATATATATATATATATATATATATATATATATATATATATATATATATATATATATATATATATATATATATATATATATATATTCCTATCCTTTTATATCTAACAAATTAGTTTTACTAAAATCCTTTTTTCTTTTTTTACAAATAATAAAATTATATTTATTTTATTTATTTTACTTATTTTATCTATTTTAGTTATTAAAATTAGTTTTTATATTCTTTATAAAATCATATTTAACTTGTTTTAAATTAACAAAATTATGGGAAGGTTTTTTTTATCTGATTAAAATTTTCTTTTCATCGATTTAATTAATTAGGTTGCGAAACCAATAATTAATTAAATCGATCATTTTACGCCCGAATCAGGGTTTGCGAGAATTAGCCATACACTGAAAAATTATTTCTTTGTGTATTTTCTTTTTAGAGTTATTATCCGACGACTCCCGATCACACACCTCGCCTTCTACGGAGCTAAGTCCCGACTCTATTGTCTTTTATTTTTTATTTCTTATTTGCATTATAGAATTGTAATTAGGGCTAAAACCTCAAAAGTCAATGGACTATTTTGCACTCACGTGTTTTGCCTATTTTTGCCCATTTTTCAGGATTAACCTCGAGGCTACTCCCGAATACAAACCATATCAGATCAAATCAAAAGCTAAGTTCTATTTTATGTTTATTTTAAATGTCTATTCTATTTTATTTTGCTTTCTTTATCAAATAAGGGTTAACGCTAATTGTCATTTGAATTGATAATACATTCACCCCTTCGTTTCTTTTCCAATTTTTCAGGGTTAGCCAACTGCCAAAGCTCAATAGTCGGTAACCCTAAATCTTAACCTTGTTTATTTATTCTGCTTTAATTATTACTTGAGTCAGATCCACTGGTTTCTTTTTCCCTTCCCCATATTATTTGTAACTGTTCCGAGGTTGTATTGCTAGGCCTTAAAGGCACTTAATCTGCATATTATATTATTGTGTGGTTAGTAATCTTAGGGAGTGCAAGCCTTGAACTAAATTAGCATCACTAATTATAAGATTAAATTTCTAAATTAATCACATGATTGTTGCACTCACGCACCTTTTGGGGTAACCTCTTTTGTTGCCTTGTTGCCTGTTGCCTTGTTGCCTTGTGTTTTTTGCAGAATAGCCATGTCCCTCGAATACGAGGATACCTCAGCCATGCTGCCTCGACTAACACAAAGATCATAAGTCCCTAATGATGCTGCCTTCGATACACTAAATATGATCTCGTCCCTCGGAAGTTGCCTACGAAGGGCTGAGGTATCCTCTGGTTGCCTAACGAAAAGGCTATTCTGATCCTTCCCTTAGACTACTTGCCTCCTCTATGGCAAGGGACAGTCTTATGGCGAACGAACTCTCGATGACCCTTCAACCTCCAAATCAAAGGACTTCCTTGCCCTCATATGGCAGGGATAGCCCTGAAAGGCTAAAAGAACTCTTCTACAAACATTAAGGTAATTGCTCCTAATTGCCTTGCTCTGGCTAAAGTTTCTTTTTCAACTCGATTTTCTTAAAACATTATCAAGGCTACGCTCGTTTACGAGCTAAAGTCCTTGTTTTCTTCTCCTTCTACATTTTTTCAAAGAGCAATGCAATTAAGAGCCCATGGAAAACCATGGATGCAAATGGTGCCTTACACCTTCCCTTTGCATAATTACCCCCCGAACTCAGTTTTTTCATTTAAAATGTTTTTCCTGTTCTTTTAGCCTTTCTGATTAATTTGGATAAAATAAAAGTCGGTGGCGACTCATGCTTAACTGCGATATTTCTTTAAAAGTCAGTTCACCGTATTACAACAACGATTTTAAGATTTATAAAATTTTAAAATATCATCGTGACAACTATGAAGTAGAGGTTTTTTATGATGGTAGCACACTTCAATGTGAGTGTATGTTATGGGATTCTCGTGGGATTCCATGTTCTCATACTTTTTGTGCAATGAAAGAAGAACACATTGATCGTATTCCTGAAGCTTTGATTTTTCCGTGATGGACGAAGGATGCAAAAAATTAATATTTGAACATGAATTGTGATGGTGCTGTTGATTCTAATATGATTGTCTGGCTCAATTTGGTGCATATTGTTCTGCTTTTACTATTTTTGTAAAGAAGCTTCAAAAAGGAAGGTGTTTGTGGTGAAATAATGGATGACATGATGAATTTACAAAAAAAGTACTGCAGTACGGATGATCTTAATGGGGCATCGAAATCAGTCGTAGGTGATTCAAAGACTGTGAAGAGCAAAGGTGCTACAAAGAAAAAAATGACACGAAAGCTATTAGGCGATGTTCTAAATGCAACAGTAGAACTCATAATGTAAGGAATTATTCGATAATTTCAAAAATTATATTATGTTCGTTTGAGTCATTTGTTGCTCTTTTGATATTCATAGTACTTTCTATTGCATAATTTGCAGGGTACAGAAAACGCGCCATCTGAACAAAATGTTGGTATGGAGTCGTTGTCAGTAACTGATTCTTTAAGCCAAGCTGTGAAGGTATAAAATAACTTTTTATACAAGGTCTGAATGTTGTATTAATTATAACGTGTTATTATCTATATCATATTAATAATTTGTTCTTTAAAACAGAACAAGAAAGGAAAAAGAGGTCGCAATGGTGAGAGTAGTGTGCAAAATAAATGTTGAGAGGCACCGAAATCTTGCGGCGCTAATGTGATAACGACTACATGCATAGAATTTAGAAGCACGAGCAGACCAATGCATGCAATGTATGGACTGCAAACCGTGATGCCAGTGGTACATCAGGTGGTACATCCAATGCACGTACAACCCGTATTCCCATTCTATTCGATGAGTCTTGCGGAAATTTCAAATTCGTGTCTCGGTGGGCTACAACAATCGATGAACAATGGTGGTACTTGAATGAGCATTGAAATACTGTAATTTGAGCATGCATGAAAAATGATGTGTTGGAGGTGCTTTTTAGTGGTATGACACGAGTAAGGTTAGAATACCTCTATCTATATACGTTTTTTGTGTCATAACATAAGAATTTTTAAGTTCAATGAAGTCAAATCAACAATGATATGATTTAATATAATTCTACAGTCACACACCTAATTTTGCTAAAGCCATTCCCCTTAATTCTATGCGTGCAGTAATGGTTATATTCCCAGCATGCATTAAAATTTTAGTCTCTTTTAGGGTTAATGTCATTGAATGCGGTTTAGGTTAGGTGTAACTAAACTTATAATGTGTTTTCCCATATATATAGTAACACCAAGAGAGGAAAAAATAACATAAGGA
This sequence comes from Vicia villosa, assembly GCF_029867415.1. Classification (NCBI taxonomy): domain Eukaryota; kingdom Viridiplantae; phylum Streptophyta; class Magnoliopsida; order Fabales; family Fabaceae; genus Vicia; species Vicia villosa. Next base: position 33,267,269 of record NC_081181.1, read on the forward strand.
AAAAAACCTGTTTTCGAGTGAATTGTTAGGTGTTCTTCCTCTTGAGAAATGTTCGGTGGTGAATCTCACTCATTGACTTCAAGTGATACGTAATTATGTTTAACATTTGCTTACATATTTTCATTTGCATATTTCATCTTCAAGTTTTATTGTTTCATGATTTGCTTTGTAAACTTAATAGTTGCATGTTTATATTTTTGAAGGATTGATGAACAATAGGTCGAGTTTTTGGGTAATTACGGTGGCAATGAGGTTGAAAATGTCGATCTTAGTGACCATGAAAGCAGTGAAAGTGAAGAAGAGATGGATGAAAATTTCGATGAACCCGTGGTCGAAGAAAATGGCATTTAATTCAACTATCATGTCACTGTTGCTGCTGTAAGAGGAAAAAATGTTTTAGTAAGCAATCTGAACCTGTTATTTTAACCCTGCCATCCGTTAGTATGTCAGATACACATGTATTGAAACTGACGTTGTACTATGAAACATATTTAAATTTTCATCACTTTCCGACTAATGTTAGACGCTAGGCTTTAGGTTCTCGAGGGGGGGGGGGTGAATAGAACCTCAGAATTTATTCGGATTTCCTTTTAAAAATATTGCGAAAGCGTTTTCGGATCGACTCGCGTCTATTCCGAACCGCTACTGGAAGTATTATATATGTTTTTAAACCACAAATTTATTATGATGTGATGATAAAAACTTTTAGAGAATCAACAAGTTACATCTTAATAACTTGTTTACGTGATCGCTTGATAACTTGTTTTCAATGGCTTTGATATATGATAGAGGCAATATATCAAACACTTGGTGATGATGTCCAAATTGACTTATGAATCAATTTGCGATGACTTGTGATGTTTATGCAGAATATTATCACACAAGTTTAACACTTGATACGTTAATCAATTTGCAATTATGACCATAAATAAGCGTAACAATAACAAAAAGATAAAAGCAATAAGAACACGATATTTGTTCAGGCAGTTTGTCGATTGTCCTCGCTACGACTACATCTGCCCCCAATTCAAAACGGGAATTGGGATGTCCTTCATTATGATTGAAAACAGTTTGTACAAAGAAGATAACAAAGCAATAACGATAAACCGATTATGTTGATTCTTTATATCTTCTTCCCCTTGATCTTGAGCCAGATCAAGTATCCTCCAAGAGCTTATAGTTGATTCCCTTTCTGCAGTGTTGTGAATTGCTCGAACCTTTGTTCTTCAATCTTCACACTCAACTGAATCCTTGATGAAGCCTCTTGATAAAAAAAACCCAAAATTCACCTATCTTGGAGGACAAAATCCGCAGATTTTATTCACCAAAAACCCCACAAATATTCACCCACTAGGAACCTTCAATTCCTTTCCATGGATGTTATCGATCTTGATCACAAGCTCTCAACGCAAGAATGATTGTGTGTAATTGTGTTGGAGATGAGATGAAGAATGAAGATGAGAAGCCTTTGTGTATCTTTCAGTTGTTGGTGTTCCAATTGAATAATTAACAAAAAAAGATATATATAGGTGTTGGAACAGTTGATGCATAGCAAACATATAATTTGGCAAGTTTTGAGGATATAGGTCGACCTACTTCATTGATTGGGTCGACCTAAATGGAGCAGATTCAACCAAGTTATGATTGTTGCTAGTTGGGTCGACCTGTTGGGGCTTTGGGTCGACCTAAGATGAGTTGGAAATGGTTCTTGTGATTTTTCTTCAGTTTAGGTCGACCTAGGTACTTGGTTGAGTCGACCTAAATGGGACAGAAGTAAATCTTCTTTGTTTGCTTCAATTTGAGTCGACCTAAGGACTAGCTGGGTCGACCTAATTGATACAAATCCTTATGCTGAGTAAATGAAGCTTTATAGGTCGACCTGAGCATGTGGTGGGTCGACCTAAAGTGTCTTAGATAGCCAAAATCCTACTTTTCCTTGAGTCATTCACTTGTGCTTTGGTATTTGTTCACTTATGATGTTTGCCATGAATCAAAAACTTCTTGATAAGTGTAGGATTGTACTTACATACTCCCCCTTTTTGATGATGGCAAACATCGTTTGAACGACGTAAAATCCATCGTGTTTGAAAGTGTAGGCTCCCTCGTACTAAGCTCCCCCGTACTCATACTCTCTCATATGTAAGCTCCCCCGTACTCATTCTGTCTCATATACTCCCCCTTTGACAACATCAAAAACATAGAAACAAATAGGGTAATAGGAGAAAACACACATAATAATTATAACAAGATAATAATGAACATACAATAGTAGGATAAGCATAAGGTTCAAGTTTAAGAAGCGTTATGATTACACCAAAAACTGAAAGTCATATGACAATGAAGGCATAAAGTTGATATGATATAAAATGCAAATGCTATGAACGGATGCAAATGCAGTGGCCTCTAACGTCTACCGCGCCTTCCTCTTCCTCGTTGAAAGCCTTGAGGTCTATCCTCTTCAACTTGCTCAAGTAGATCAAGAACGGTTCGGTTGAGTATGTTGAAGCTTTGACTCAAGGTAGCATGTCTGTTTGTTGCTGTCTCTTCAAAGCGATTCTGTCTTTTAGTGAGATTTGAGGCAAAAGTCTCAAAATCACTCTTATGCTCTTGAGCCAAGCGATTCAGATTTTCATATTGAATTTGTTGCTCATTGTATCGTTCCTGTTGAATATGTTGCATATGCTGAAGCTGGAGTTGTTGTGACTCAAAGTGTTGTTGTTGAAGAAGCTGCATGTTCTCTTGCATGGAAATGATGTTGGATTGGTCCGGTTGTGGTGGAGTTGTGTATCCCCAAGGAGTTTCCTCTTCTTGAGGAGGTACATATTACCAATTCAAGTCTTCATCATGAGGAACATCTTCCATGACATGATCATCATCAATAGGCACATCAAGGTCATGTTCTTCACCCTCATTTCCTCCATGGGAACCGAATTCAGTAGGATCATCATAGTTATAGATGATTTTTCTAGTTACCTTTTGGATGAGATAGTATGCTTGCCTATTAGGATCCCCATGATATCCCATTAGTGTCAAAGTGGTTTGGGATAATTCTTGAGGATGTTTGATTCTTGTGTAAGGTAGCCCATCAACTGTCAAACCGAAGTGGTTCACAATTTTCTGAATAATCGATCCATAGCATAGAGCAGTGGTCTTCTACTTGACCTCATAGAATTTGGTGGCAAAGAAGTAAGGCCAGTGCACTCGAGTTCTATTTTCCAGCAGACACATCAGCACAATTTCATTCTGTTCAATCCTAGAGTATCCACCCGACCGTGGTCGAATGACAAGGGAGATAATCCAATTCAATAGCCTAGGATTTCTCTTTAGGTTCCCGGCGGTGATAGTTTCATTTGGTCTATCAAGAACGGTGGGGTCTTTGAGAGTTGAATTCATGTAGGCTAGATGATAATAGTTTGCCGGAATATCACCATCTTCGAAACAGTATTCATCATCTTCTAAGTTAAGGCAAAAAATGCTCGCCTAAACTTGTTGATTCACATAGTGTAAGCGGGAACCCATCTTAAACCGGAAATAACAACCATCTCCCTTTTGTAACCTTGCATAGAATGCCCGAACGGTATCCTCATTATATGGAGTATCGCACTCCAACAATGGATGGATATGTTGATGTTGAATGAGACTAGTTACTTCAGGAATATTCATACGGTCGGATACCTTAGGGTTGTAGACATATTGCTTAATAATTTTCCGTTTCATGTGCCATTTTTCAAAATCAGCCTTACAATCGGGATGAACGAGAGCGAGAGCACTTACCGGTCGAGATGAAGATCCGGTGGCGACTTCTTTTCCTTTTCTAGACTTTGGAGGCATTGTTGAAGATGAATTTGGTGAATTTGTTGAAGGTTTGAGAGATTTGATGATTTGGGTGTTAGGGTTGCCGTAGAGATATTGTGTTTGAGAGAGAGGGAGAAATGAAATGCATGGATGTATATGTAATGAACATGGGCCGGGTCGACCTAAAAGCCCAATTTTGGGAATTTTGGTCGCAGTAGGTCGACCTAATGATAGGCTGCGTCGACCTAAATAGAGAAGTTTCTGTAAGTTGTTAAAAAATTCAGAATAGGTCGACCTAATGCTGAGCTAGGTCGACATAACTGACAGTGTTTTTCTTATTTTTGAAAACTGCTTCAGTAGGTCGACTCAATGCCAATTTGGGTCGACTTAAAAGACCTCAAATGCATGGAATGCAGCAAATATCATATAAATTGAAAACATATGCATGTTCTACCATATGGACGCTTAAACATGACACATTATGCTTAATGATGAGCAATTTAAATGTAAGTGAGAATCATTGAGAAGCATATATGAAGTCACTATAATCATGTCAATTGATTGCATATTACATAATCACTAATATTTTTGGAAGTGAACAACAAACATGTTACCGCTTTCTCGATTTTCAGATATCTTGTCATCATGATGTAAGATGAGGTATGTTCCTTTGGTCAATGTAGCACGATCCTTGTCTAATTGCGTACTACCTTCACACTAAAAGAGATGTTAGCTTGAACATAATCAATAGACAGAGTTAGAATAATTAGATAATCAAGACTATATTTAGCTCAAATTAGAGATATCCAATATCCCTAATTCTCTGCGAATGTTGAAGAAAGGCTCGGTTGCAAGAGGTTTGGTAAAGATGTTCGCTAATTGCTTCTTACTCTCAACATGCTCAAAAACAACTTCTCCTTTTTATACATGGTCTCTTAAGAAGTGATGCCTTATTTCGATATGCTTGGTTCGTGAGTGTAGCACAGGATTTTTGCTTAAGTTGATGGCGCTTGTGTTGTCACACATGATTGGTATGCGATCAAGTTTGATGCCAAAATCGATAAGCTGCTGTTTGAGCCACAATATCTGAGCACAGCAGCTTCCGGCAGCTACATATTCTGCTTCAGCTGTAGATAATGCGACTGATACTTGTTTCTTGTTGTGCCAACTTATCAATGAATTTGAGAATAGATGATACGTGCCACTGGTGTTTTTTCTGTCAGATTTGCATCCAGCAAAGTCAGAGTCAGAGAATCCCACCAAATAGCATTCATTTCCCTTAGGATACCATAGACCATATGTAGTAGTTCCACGGAGATATCGTAGAATTCTTTTGACAGCCTTTAAATGTGATTCCAATGGGCACGATTGGTATCTCGCGCACATACATACACTAAACATAATATCTGGTCTTGAAGCCGTGAGATACAATAGTGATCCTATCATGCCTCGGTACAGTTTTACATCAACCTCTTTACCATTTTCATCCTTGTCTAGGTTGCTATTGGTTGCCATAGGTGTGTCAATCTCCTTTGCCTCACTCATTCCAAATCTCTTTAGCAATTATATGCAATACTTGGTTTCACTAACGAAAGTCCCATGACTGAGCTGCTTGATTTGTAGACCAAGGAAGAAATTCAATTTTCCCATGAGGCTCATCTCAAATTCACTCTGCATAAGCTTAGAAAATTCTTTGACAAGTTTTGCATTAGTTGACCCAAATACTATATCATCTACATAAACTTGAACCAAAAGTATATCTTTTTCTTTTCTTTTAATGAAGAGAGTAGTGTCAACTTTACCCCTAAAGTATCATTGACTAAGTAGAAATTTGCTTAAACGTTCATACCAAGCCCTAGGGGCTTGTTTGAGATCGTATAAAGCACGTTTCAACTTGTAAACATGTGTTGGATACTTGTAATTTTCAAAACCGGGTGGTTGGGCTACATAGAGCTCTTCATTAATATAACCATTTAGAAAGGCACTTTTAACGTCCATTTGAAAAAGTTTAAAGTCTTTTGAGCAAGCATAAGCTAGTAAGAGACGAATTGCCTCAAGACGTGCTACGGGAGCGTACGACTCTTCATAATCAATACCTTCCTCTTGATTGTAGCCTTGAGCTACTAATCTAGCTTTGTTTTTAGAAATAACTCCGTTTTCATCAAGTTTGTTACGAAAAACCCATCTAGTACCGATTACTTGATGTTCTCCCGGATGAGGGACAAGGTCCCATATATCATTCCATTTAAACTGGTTTAATTCTTCTTGCATGGCCATTAGCCAATGCTCATCAAGTAATGTGTCCTTTGCGTTTTTCGGCTCAACTTGTGAAACAAAAGCAAAATGATGATAAAAGTTACTTATATTGGAGCGCGTTGTAACGCCCTTTGAGATGTCACCTAATATGTTGTCGATTGGATGATCTTTTACATTTGTCCAGGCTTTAGGAAGATTTTCGTTGTTTGATATGCTTTATTTTTCAACATTATCATGAGCTTCATCTTTCTCTTCCTTAGCATATTCTTTTTCAATAATTTCACTTTCTTCTTCCTTTTCTTTGACAATGTTTTCAGTAGATGGGCCTGCACTATCAAAAGATATACCTTTCTCGACACATTTTGAGTAAGATTCATCAAAGGACACATGAACTGACTCTTCAACTATAAGTAACCTTTTGTTGTAAATCCTATATGCTTTACTAGAATGAGAGTAACCAAGAAATATCCCTTCATCCGCTTTAGCATCAAATTTTCCAAGGTTGTCTTTACCGTTATTTAGCACAGAACATTTGCAACCGAATACGTGGAGCTGTGATACATTTGGTTTTCTACCCTTTAATAGTTCATGTGGTGTTTTGTTTAGTATAGGACGAATAAGTATCCTATTCAAAACATAACATGCGGTGCTAATAGCATCCGCCCAGAAATATTTGGGTAGATTTCCTTCATTGAGCATTGTTCTTGCCAACTCTTTTAGAACACGATTTTTACGTTCGACCACCCCATTTTGTTGTGGTGTTCTAGGAGCTGAAAAGTTATGTTCAATTCCATGTTTATCACAGTATTTTTCAAAAAGATAATTTTCAAATTCTCCACCATGATCACTACAGATTGCAATTATCTTGGTGTTCATTTTGTTTTGACATAACCTTGCAAATTGAGTAAATGCTGGAAATGTTTGATCCTTACTAGGTAGGAAGATTGTCCAACAAAATCTAGAGTAATCATTGACAATGACAAAGCCATAGATGTTTCCACCTATGCTTTTAGTCCTTGAAGGGCCAAAGAGATCCATGTGAAGAAGTTCAAGGGGTCGTGATGTTGAAACCATATTTTTTTATTTAAAAGATACTTTTGTTTGTTTCCCCTTTTGACATGCATCACATAGATGATCTTTTGAAAACTTTATTTTTGGTAAGCTGATTACTAAATCTTTTGTGACAACCTTATTTAGTAAGTCATAGTTTATGTGAGCAAGGCGTTTATGCCAAAGCCATGAGTCTTCTCCTAAAGCAATAAGACACTTGGCATTTGACTTAGACACGTCATCCAAGTTTAGCATGTAAATGTTGTTTACTCTTGTGCCATTAAACACAATGTCTCTTTTCTTAATATGTTCAATTGTACATCCAGAATTTGTGAAAGTTACTTTGAAATCTTTGTCACAAATTGACTAATACTTAAGAGATTATGTTTAAGACCTTCTACTAGTAAAACATCAGTTATAGTTGTGGTAGACGAGTTACCTACATTTCCTTTACCAAGTATAGCTCCCCGGTTGTTGTCTCCATATGTGACATATCCCTTTTTCTTTGCGTGGAACTCAACAAAATGTGATATGTCTCCCGTCATGTGTCTTGAACATCCGCTATCAAGGAACCACAACCTTTTGGCAATGTCAAGACACTTTTCCTGCAAAATTAATTTAGAGTGGAAGGTCCCCAATTTTCATTGGGTCCTTGGTAGTGAGTACATAAATTGTTGCACTTAGGCAACCATTGAAATACTCCTTTAAGAACCAAAATCCTCCTAAATTTGCATTTTTCAATGGTATGTCCCTTTTTGCAACAATAGTGACAATTAATATGATGAGAATATGTTGTTTTGCTAGTTGATACTTTTGGTACAAAAGTGTATTTACTATATAAAGGAGTATACGATCTTTTGAACTTATTTGGATCAACCGCAAAAGTCACTTTTGGTTGTAAAGCCTTATCTAATTTGGCCTTTAGATCTCTTACTTCTTTTTTCCAAATATGACATGTCTCACAACCAAACCATGATGTAGGATCTTTCTCAATTTTATCCTTTTGAATATCTATCTTAGATTGTTTCAAAGCTTCCATATCCTTTTCGGTCTTCTCAACTTTTGATTCAAGATATGAAAAAAATTTCTTATTTGAGGCCAAAAGTTTGAAAGCTTCAATTGCATCTCTATGTAGTTCTTCAAAAGCTAATTTTAATTGAGCATGAGATACCTTATCTACAAGTTCAGGTTTAAGATGACTTACACGTTTCTTTTTCTTGTGTTGATGAGCCATAAGACATAAGTTTGCCGATTCTTCTTCATCGCTTGATGAGTCTTCACTTGAGGAATCACTTTCCCATGCTATATAAGCTCTTCTAGGCTTGTTGTGACCTTTGCTTTGATTCTTCTCTTTCTCCTTCTTAAGGTATAGACAATCTGGTTTGTAATGAACAACTTTACCACAATTGAAACAAGGACCTTTGAATTTTCCTTTGTTGTTCTCATCTTTTTTGCACTTGTTGAATTGCTTCCTATAGTTAATCAAACTTTTGTCGGAGTGTTTTGCTCCAGTTTTCCTTATGTATTTGTTGTATCTTCGCACAAACAGTCCCATTTCCTCATCATTCGAGTCTTCCTCATCACTTGTATCACTATCTTCTTGCTCTTGCTTTGAGGTCTTGGAGCTTGAAGCCTTTAGAGCTATTGACTTATACTTTACCTCTTTCTCCATGTTCTTATCTTTCTTTACCTTTTTCTCATGCATGTCAAGGCATTTAAGATGTTGCTCATGTTCTTCAAGTTTACTAAAGAGAGTGGTGATGTCTAAGGTATTTAGATCATTTGCTTCCTTTATAGCTGTAACCTTGGGTTGCCATTCCCTGGTTAAACACATTAAAACTTTGTTAGTAGCATTTGCATTGGAAACAGGTCTATCAAGGGAATTTAAACGATTTATAAGATGTACGAATCTCTTTTGCATATTGTTGCACCCCAATTTTTGACCTCTGAGATCCCATCATTTTCTAAGTGTTATGATCATTATTGTTATACCCCAAAATTTGCCCGCGTTTTTTTTTCAAAGAGAAGTCAAAAGACTTCTGTCTAAAAATTTGGAGTTTTATACAATCTTGGATTTTTATTTCATAAATATCCTGATTTTATGAATACTCAATTTTTAGAATTGTTTATACAGTATTTTGGTTCGCTGTTAAATTTATTCTTACATAAACGCCAAATACTGTTTATCACTTCATACACTGTTTATTTGAGATTTATTTTCAGATAAATAATGCTGACGCAGTTCGTGCAGAATTAAAATTTGCAGGCGCGGAGTCCGGGTTTCAGATTATACTGGAGAAACGAGTTTTTGAGACCTCAAATGGATTTCATGGATCTCCATGTCTGAAAATACCACCAGACAAATTTTCAAACTTCGATTCGCTCAGACGCACAGTCAACAGCTCAAACAGTCAGCAGACGACCAGTTTGACCAAAAAGTCAACAGACAGTCAAAAATGCAATTTTTTGTCAACATCCATATTTTGTCAAAAGATTCATCATGTGATCAATGGTTGATCATAATTCATCAAGAAAAGTTCAGAAATCGACAAAACTCAAAATTGCAAAATTAGAGTTTTTTAGCTAAAAGTCAACTGAACTTTGACCGACCATAACTCTCTCATAATTTATCAGAAAAATTCCAACCAAAGCTCATTCTCAAGGAAATTCAATTCTCTACAACTTTGATGTTGGGACCAAGGTCAAGAAATGCTTCCGCCTAAGAGATATAAGCCAAAACATTACGGGTCATTTTGAAAGTCAACAAAAAGCAGTTTTTTGTCAAAGCCCATATCGTCAAAATAACTTCTCCAAATGCAAAAACGCTTCCAAAGTGGCTTGTAGAGGACATCTTGGGCTTTCCAAAAAGTTAAAGAACACTTTCATAGGATCAAAATTGAGGGAGATATGCCTTGATGAAGTTGACCTTTTTTGGAAAAATGCATGAAACAAGTAATGACCAAAATTTGATTTTTTTTCAAAAAAGGCCAATTCTTTTGTGATTCAATCTTGATTCTCATATGTTTAAAGGGCATCCACGACCCATCCATGATTCATGACATTTTTATTTCATTTTAATTAAATTTTATTCATTTAAAGTTTAATTAAAGTGAGATAATTCAAAGATATTATCAAAGATGCTTATGGTTGCCAATCAAGACCAATTCAAGATGCTTAAATATATTATTGCAAGGTTGAAGAGAATAATACTTGAGTGTTTTAACCATGGTTAAGAAATACACTCATTGAAAATATTCCATTATCATATTTTTTCCACAAAATCAATCATGACAATTTCCACTTGCAAGGCTTCCAAGATCAAACTCTTTGCCTATAAATAGAACTTCATTTTCTTCATTCAAGAGGAGGAAAAAAAGGGAGAAACAAGAGGAGAGCACAACAACAAACACCAAAGCCATAGCATAAGTTTAATATTTTCCAAAAGTTTCAATAAACTTGTAAAAATCAAGGCTCATTCAAATAGCCACTTTCAATCAATTTCAATCACTCTTTTCCACTTTTGGAACATCATAGAGTAAGTACAATGTAATTTTTAATATGGAGTAGTGTTAGGAGTTCATGAATTAAAAACTCCATATTTATGCATATTTTCAATTTCTCAAAAAAAAATGTTTTAATTTTAGTTTTAAGTTGATAAAATGTTTATTTAATTTTTAACATAAAAATATTTTATTTCTTTTCATAATTAATTTATATTGCTTAATTAATTAGTAATTATATAAATATTGCTTTTTAATTATTTTTAACCAATCAAAAAACTCCAAAAATATTTTCCTTTTAGATTTAGGTTTATATTTTTTATAATCTAATTTTTGACATATAAAATAATATTTTTCTTGTTAAGTTTAATTATTTGTATAATTATTTGTTTAATTAGCTTGTTAATTAACTTAAAATCAAATTCCAAAAAAATCACAAAAAAAATGAATTGAGTTTAATTTGTTTTATATTTATTTTTGTATATTATTTGATATTATTTCTTATCTTCCTTTTCTTTGTCCAAGATCGGAATAAAAGATCAAATATGGCAGAGATTGTATGCAGTTGATTTAAGACTTTTGGAAATTTATCGTGTAGTCGCTATGATTCTATCAAGTTCTGATAAATTTTCATTAACTTTAAATCCGAGATCATCATTCACTCACCATCGATCTTCACTAACATCGTGAATATACTTGACTAGCTTCAGGATGATTCACGTGCTAACATACTAACAATTAACTTTAAATTCCGCATTTTATTATATTGTCCTTTATATTTCTTGCTTTATACTTTATTTTATCATTCATATTATTTATGTTTCTGTTATTTTTTCTTTGTCCATTTGGACATATTATTTATGTTTCTGTTATTTTTTCTTTGTCCATTTGGACATATTATTTATGTTTCTGTCATTTTTTCTTTGTCCATTTGGACATATTATTTATGTTTCTGTCATTTTTTCTTTGTCCATTTGGACATATTATTTATATTTCTGCTATTTTTTCTTTGTCCATTTGGACATATTATTTATATTTCTGCTATTTTCTCTTTGTCCATTTGGACATATTATTTATGTTTCCGCTATTTTTCTTTGTCCATTTAGACATATTATTTATGTTTCCGCTATTTTTCTTTGTCCATTTGGACATATTATTTATGTTTCCGCTATTTTCTCTTTGTCCATTTGGACATATTATTTATGCTTCCGCTATTTTTTCTTTGTCCATTTGGACGCATTGTTTATGTTTCCGTCATCTTCCTTTTGTCCACTTGGACCATATTTTTTACCTTTGAGCTAAAACATTAATAATCAAGATAAAACTTAAAAAAAAAAAAACACTTTGCACACTTGCACCTCTATGGTTTTCCCTCTTATTACATTTTTTTTATCATACCATCATTTAAGAAAAGTATTAAATGCGTAGAAAAGATCTTATAAATTGAGAGTAGATAACTCCTAATTGCTTGCTCAAACACTTTCATTTGCAAACAACATATTTTCAAAACTTCTCATCTATTTTCAAAACTTTCATCTGGTATTTGAAGGGCATTATTCCCGGTGAAACTCTTCAGAGACCTATGTGACCTATTGTCCATCTTCAGTTCTTCTATTTTCAAATCAATAAAGCATTTAAAAAGTGAGCTAAGCAATTAAGAGCCCATGGATAACCATGGATACAAAGGGTGCTTAAAACCTTCCCTTTGTATAACCAACCCCTCGAACCCAAAATCTGTCAAAAGGTCTTTCCTGTTCTTTTATGCCTTTCCTAAATGTTGGATAAAATAAAAGTCGGTGGCGACTCTTGCAAAAATATAAAATAATAAAAAAAAAAGAAAGAGCAAGGAGTCAGTTTGCAAAAAAACCGAGTTACAGAACTGGCGACTCTGCTGGGGACTTGAAAAATCTTTTTAAAAGAGGAGTTACCTTAGAGTTTTTGTTCACTTTAATATTTGCTTATACTTGTTTATTTTGTTATTTTTTGCTATTCTGGATATATGTGTGGTTCTGTTACAAGAGATACATTATGGACAAATCCTAACCCGGATTAAGTACACATAAGAATTAGGTGGAGGGTATAGTCATGTATGGCATACAAGGAGTCAGTCCTTAAAAAGCTGGCATGAGAATCCTTCCGCTTAGTGGAGGTTCCTTGTTGGTAGTATATGTTTAGCAAGTTCAGTTGCGAAGACATTATTGCTTTCATTGAACTGTAGAAGCTGAGTTGGCCGTAGAACCCCAACCCATCCTGGCCTTATTAGGTTGTGGCGCAGAAACTATTCAGGTGTAGACTTGGATTAGTTGTCATGCGGAGAGCCACACTCAGACGAGTTTTTCTTGAGAATATTGCTGGCTCACAAGTTCAGTTGTGCAAGCCGGTAATATCCGAAAGAAAAATGTAGACTCTGACGTATCAGTAGAACATGTTGTGCAGGTGATTAACCCTAGTACTATCCCATATTTGGTTCTTTGACCTCATGCTCGTGACGTTGAACTTTGGAACCTACCTTATGTGCACCATGTTTGTGTTACAATTTCTGTATATGTGGCATTCATGCATTCATACATTCATAAAAATCTTTTCCTTTGATTTCCAATGAACTCAGAGGTCTTTTTTTGTAAACATCGTAAGTTTCATCAAACTCAATGGATCTTGGGTGTTGATGGGGTGAAAATTCTAATCCACCAAAATGGATGATTGATTTTGATGATAACTTGACCAATGCTTTAATCCAATGCTTGAATGTTTGCAAATTAATATCTTAAGTTCTTTGAAACTCAACTAATATAAACAACAATTGCATCATTTGCATACATACATCCAGGTTACCCATGAAACTTATCCTTGTCTGTCTCCATCCTCAGAGTTGTCTGTCTACCGTCAAGCTGATTCCCTCACACAAGTACGGAACTAGAGCCAACGTCAGATTAAGAATGGAGTATCAAGAGCAACATAACGTAGAGGTCAGGATGGAAATAGAGGATTTGAAGTCAAGTATGACCAAGCTCACTGAAATGCTGCAAGTTTTGATCGCTAGAGGGGAACCGCCTCAGAAGACTGTCATTGTTGAAGTCCCAAGTGCGGATATTGACCCTCAACCCACTCAACAACCACCTTCAACATGGCCTGAGTTTGGTTTGCCACCTGATTTTACTCCTCCCTATGAGAAGACTCCTGGTATTGGTCAATCGTCACGACCTGTTATGGGTCAAACTTCAAACCCAGTTATTCGTGCTCCTATCATGACTGAATCTCAGCCCATTGTGCATACTGTTGCTCAACATGCTTATGAGAATCCTTTATTTGAATACCAAGCTGCCAATTCCCAGAATGGAAGCCAAGGGGATGCTGGAGATATTGAAGATGTCAAAGAACAGTATCAGACTTTGGAAAAGCGATTGAGAGCCATGGAAGGCAATAATTACTTTGGGGTTGCTGCTAAGAATATGTGTTTGGTTTCTGATGTCGTCATGCCTGCAAAATTCAAGACTCCTGAATTTGAGAAATACAAAGGAAACACCTGTCCAAAAAGCCATTTGATCATGTACTATCGCAAAATGGCTGCTTACACTCAAAATGACAAACTACTCATCCATTGTTTTCAAGATAGTTTGAGCGGAGTTTCGCTAAAATGGTATATGGGACTCGAGAGGAGTCGTATTCAATGTTTCCAAGACCTAACTGATGCTTTCATTAAGCAATATAAGTATAATTTGGACATGGCACCTGATCGCCGACAACTACAAAGCATGTCCCAGAAAGAGAAAGAGTCTTTCAAGGAATACGCTCAACGCTGGAGAGAGCTTGCTTCTCAAGTAGAGCCACCTTTAGTTGAAAAGGAACTAACAGGCATGTTTATGGATACTCTCTCACCTTTCTTCTGGGAGAAGATGATCGGCAATGTATCTTCCAACTTCACAGACTTGGTAACCATTGGTCAGAGACTTGAAGAAGGAATCAAGAATGGGAAAGTTACTCATGTTGTTGAAACCTCTAGTGGGGTGAGGAAGCCTTATGTAAACTTTCAAAAGAAAAATGAGATGAATGTTGTGTCAGAAGACAGAAGATCTCGTCATAAAACTCATAATGGTGATCAACCTTATGTGGCTGCTGTTGCTCCTGTGCGAGTTCAAGCTCCTCGACCTGAGGTTGCTAACCAAAATCAGATTCGTAATAGGGTTGACTTTGACCCCATCCCTATGACTTATATTGAATTGTATCCTGCATTGGTTCATAAAGGATTGATCACAACAAGAGCTATGGCTCCTCCTCGGAATCCTCTTCCAGAAGGTTTTAGGTCTGATCTTCATTGTCCTTTCCATCAAGGGGCAGCGGGCCATGATTTAGAAAGATGTTTCCCTTTGAAGGAGAGAGTTCAAGAGTTGGTTAGATCAAAGATTCTATCTTTTAAGAATGTTGGTCCCAATGTTGTCACTAATCCTTTGCCGAATCAGAATGGCTGAAAACGAGTCAAAGACAATTATCTCCCTAAAGCCAGTGTATCAAGACAGGACAGCTCATCCTCGTCACTGATTAGTCACTAGGCCATGTTTCTCTACTGTTTGTATTTCCTCAGTTGTATTGTTTGCTTTTAAACTTTGTTTATTCCTGAATGTTAGTTTTAATGAAATGAGCATCGTATGTTTGAATTCATTTTCATCTACTATGTCTATGTTTATGCTTCTTTTACAAAAAAAAAAAAAAGAAAAACAATAATAATAATAAAAAAAATTTTTTTTGCTTTCTCTATCAAACTTGTGTTTTATGCAAAGATTGGAGGGAGGATGATGACAACGAAATACCCAAGTTGTTGAACTGTATGCTTTCAAATAAAACTTTGCTAACGATGTACAGGCATTGTTTCACTTCCCAAACACTGGAGAAATAAGGAAGTTAATCCCTCATCAACCCCTTTGAGCCTAGAAGTTGGTGTTTCTTTCTGTACGAAATAACCCATATTTTAACCCGGGGCAGGGTAGTTCCCAGTTAATTAGTTTGTGCATTCTATTTTAAGAGAATCATTCAATGCACCTTTTAACAAGTGTTTTAATCACAAGCTTTCCCCCGCTTACATCAAAGAAGTACTGGAGATGCCAATCAAAAGCTGATAATGGTTCATTATAATCATTAAGCAAAGTAGTCACTATCTTTCAGGAAAAAGTATCGAAAAATAAAATCGACGAAAAGCCTGCTAAGTCAAAATCAAAAAATGACTTAGGCAAAAACTAAGGCATCCCGCTGACTGTAAGTTCAAAATCAACAGTTCAGGCAAAAGTTAGGGATATCAAAAGAAAAAAAGGAGAGATAAGTCAATAAATTCTTGAACCACAAAATGTTGTGACTATCAAAAGGAAGAAGTGACTGGCATCTCCAAGTTTTCTTGGCTTGTGAACTATCATCATCACAACAGGTAAAATTCCAAAAGTCTCTTGGTACCTGAATGCATATTTTGAATTAACTGGGTTTAGGAATGAAGATCATCACGGAGATGGGGTGGGTTACAAAAATTTTGAGCCTTATACCTTTTATTTTTTTTAAAACCGTGAACCTGACCACGTTACAACCTTCAAAAGCCCTAATTGAAGCAAGGTTTATTTTGAAAGCATACTACAACAAGGTTGTGTAAGCTGACTCCCAAGAGATTTACCAATCATTTATGTTGATACCATATCTTTGCTTTATCTTTCACGTTGATTGTCTTAACCTTTATGTTTTAACCAGTGATTCCATTTTCTTTACAAAGTGATTTTGATTTCAAAAATATGTTTTGAGCATTGCATTAAAATTACCATTCTTGAATGAACACTTTATTTGAAAGTAAGTACTTATCTTTCGGGAAGTTCAAACAGTCGAGAAACTTGATCAGTGATCCTATCAGGGGCACGTTCCTTCAAGATCCTGTTGTTCAGATGTTTAATCAAGATTTGTTGATCAGAATATCCTCTTCAAGATGTATACTATGGCAAGTCTTCCCAACATTCATTTCAAGAGTTGAATCCGTGATCAGTTCATCCCCAACATAGTTCAACTGAAGCCATGATCAGTTAACTTGCAACAATTATTCAATCAGGGGCAATCTTCTTCAGCAATACTCAAGCCTAGTTTATCAGTTATTCTCAAAGGATCATTTGTTTGATACAGTTATCAGTGTGACAAGAAGTTTGTTCATGCATCTTCTTTCCAAGCGGATTTTTTTTTAGAGTTCCTGTGTTGAGGAATCAAAGCTCCAATCTTGCCTCACAAAAGAGTCAATCCCAGTCGTCATGAATAACTACATTGCATTGAGCATTCATCATGCATAGAAAACTTTAACATCATGCATAAAAACAAAATCATGCTCATTTACATTCTTCTAAGGTCCTGTTGTTGTCAACATCTTACCTTGAGATCAAAGTCCAACTTACTTGGCACCTACCCAAACAAATTTATCCTTTTTATTCGTTTTGTCTGTATCTATCTGATATTCTTCATGATATGTCTTGTTTGTTCTGACAATTTTTCAGAACTTTGTCACCTTTTATTCAAAGCTTCTATGGATGTCCCAATTCCCAATAAAGTGTTATTACCTCATTCAATGTCACTCTTGAATGTCTCTGAGTTCAATCATGTTTTATCTTGATTGTCGTTTGATGCTGCTGCATTCATGGTTTATCTTAAAACGCTTTTGATATTTTCTTCTTAAAGTTCAAATCATGTTTTACCATGATTGACCTTGGTGTTCTCTAATCATGTTTTACCTTGATTGTCACTTGGTATTCTCTAATCATGTTTTACCTTGATTGTCATTTGGTATTTTTCAATCATGTTTTACCTTGATTGTCATTTGATGTTATCCAATCATGTTTTACCTTGATTATCCCTTAATGACATCCAATCATGTTTTACCTTGATGGATCTGTGACGATTATCTAATCATGTTTTACCTTGATTGTCCGTTGATGATTACCCAATCATGTTTTACCTTGATTGTCATTCGATGTTGCCCAATCATGTTTTACCTTGATTGTCATTTGATGTTGTCCAATCATGTTTTATCTTGATATTCATTTTATGTAGCCACATTCATGTATGCCTCAGATATTCTCTTCTCAAAGTTCAATCATGTTTTATCTTGAAAGCTTTTGTCAACTGTTTCTTTCTTGTGTGAAGTCTGATTCTATTCCTGGATGACTTATACCTTTTCCCCAACGGAGTATGTTTACTTCTCCCCTGTGGTGTCCTGTTTCCATCTCGTGGAAATCATATGCATTCATAATCATAAGCATTACATTGCATCTCAAGTTCAAAAATTGTGTTTTTATATATATTTAAGTCTCTTCAATCACGTCGAAACGAAGATTTACAATCATCGTGTCTCCGGATAGAAGAAACTTAAATAGGGGCATCTGTTGCACCCCAATTTTTGACCTCTGAGATCCCATCATTTTCTAAGTGTTATGATCATTATTGTTATACCCCAAAATTTGCCCGCGTTTTTTTTTCAAAGAGAAGTCAAAAGACTTCTGTCTAAAAATTTGGAGTTTTATACAATCTTGGATTTTTATTTCATAAATATCCTGATTTTATGAATACTCAATTTTTAGAATTGTTTATACAGTATTTTGGTTCGCTGTTAAATTTATTCTTACATAAACGCCAAATACTGTTTATCACTTCATACACTGTTTATTTGAGATTTATTTTCAGATAAATAATGCTGACGCAGTTCGTGCAGAATTAAAATTTGCAGGCGCGGAGTCCGGGTTTCAGATTATACTGGAGAAACGAGTTTTTGAGACCTCAAATGGATTTCATGGATCTCCATGTCTCAAAATACCACCAGACAAATTTTCAAACTTCGATTCGCTCAGACGCACAGTCAACAGCTCAAACAGTCAGCAGACGACCAGTTTGACCAAAAAGTCAACAGACAGTCAAAAATGCAATTTTTTGTCAACATCCATATTTTGTCAAAAGATTCATCATGTGATCAATGGTTGATCATAATTCATCAAGAAAAGTTCAGAAATCGACAAAACTCAAAATTGCAAAATTAGAGTTTTTTAGCTAAAAGTCAACTGAACTTTGACCGACCATAACTCTCTCATAATTTATCAGAAAAATTCCAACCAAAGCTCATTCTCAAGGAAATTCAATTCTCTACAACTTTGATGTTGGGACCAAGGTCAAGAAATGCTTCCGCCTAAGAGATATAAGCCAAAACATTACGGGTCATTTTGAAAGTCAACAAAAAGCAGTTTTTTGTCAAAGCCCATATCATCAAAATAACTTCTCCAAATGCAAAAACGCTTCCAAAGTGGCTTGTAGAGGACATCTTGGGCTTTCCAAAAAGTTAAAGAACACTTTCATAGGATCAAAATTGAGGGAGATATGCCTTGATGAAGTTGACCTTTTTTGGAAAAATGCATGAAACAAGTAATGACCAAAATTTGATTTTTTTTCAAAAAAGGCCAATTCTTTTGTGATTCAATCTTGATTCTCATATGTTTAAAGGGCATCCACGACCCATCCATGATTCATGACATTTTTATTTCATTTTAATTAAATTTTATTCATTTAAAGTTTAATTAAAGTGAGATAATTCAAAGATATTATCAAAGATGCTTATGGTTGCCAATCAAGACCAATTCAAGATGCTTAAATATATTATTGCAAGGTTGAAGAGAATAATACTTGAGTGTTTTAACCATGGTTAAGAAATACACTCATTGAAAATATTCCATTATCATATTTTTTCCACAAAATCAATCATGACAATTTCCACTTGCAAGGCTTCCAAGATCAAACTCTTTGCCTATAAATAGAACTTCATTTTCTTCATTCAAGAGGAGGAAAAAAAGGGAGAAACAAGAGGAGAGCACAACAACAAACACCAAAGCCATAGCATAAGTTTTATATTTTCCAAAAGTTTCAATAAACTTGTAAAAATCAAGGCTCATTCAAATAGTCACTTTCAATCAATTTCAATCACTCTTTTCCACTCTTGGAACATCATAGAGTAAGTACAATGTAATTTTTAATATGGAGTAGTGTTAGGAGTTCATGAATTAAAAACTCCATATTTATGCATATTTTCAATTTCTCAAAAAAAAATGTTTTAATTTTAGTTTTAAGTTGATAAAATGTTTATTTAATTTTTAACATAAAAATATTTTATTTCTTTTCATAATTAATTTATATTGCTTAATTAATTAGTAATTATGTAAATATTGCTTTTTAATTATTTTTAACCAATCAAAAAACTCCAAAAATATTTTCCTTTTAGATTTAGGTTTATATTTTTTATAATCTAATTTTTGACATATAAAATAATATTTTTCTTGTTAAATTTAATTATTTGTATAATTATTTGTTTAATTAGCTTGTTAATTAACTTAAAATCAAATTCCAAAAAAATCACAAAAAAAATGAATTGAGTTTAATTTATTTTATATTTATTTTTGTATATTATTTGATATTATTTCTTATCTTCCTTTTCTTTGTCCAAGATCGGAATAAAAGATCAAATATGGCAGAGATTGTATGCAGTTGATTTAAGACTTTTGGAAATTTATCGTGTAGTCGCTATGATTCTATCAAGCTTCTGATAAATTTTCATTAACTTTAAATCCGAGATCATCATTCACTCACCATCGATCTTCACTAACATCGTGAATATACTTGACTAGCTTCAGGATGATTCACGTGCTAACATACTAACAATTAACTTTAAATTCCGCATTTTATTATATTGTCCTTTATATTTCTTGCTTTATACTTTATTTTATCATTCATATTATTTATGTTTCTGTTATTTTTTCTTTGTCCATTTGGACATATTATTTATGTTTCTGTTATTTTTTCTTTGTCCATTTGGACATATTATTTATGTTTCTGTCATTTTTTCTTTGTCCATTTGGACATATTATTTATGTTTTTGTCATTTTTTCTTTGTCCATTTGGACATATTATTTATATTTCTGCTATTTTTTCTTTGTCCATTTGGACATATTATTTATATTTCTGCTATTTTCTCTTTGTCCATTTGGACATATTATGGGATCTTCTGATGGTGATCTATGGGATCTTCTGATGGATGGTTACAAACATCCAGTAAATGCCAGTGGCGTAAAGCTGTCAAGGCAAGAAATGAATGATGATCAGAAGAAGCTTTTCAGGAATCATCATAAATGCAGAACTGTTTTGCTGAATGCTATCTCTCATGCTGAGTATGAGAAGATATCTAACAGGGAAACGGCCTATGACATATATGAGTCCTTGAAAATGACTCATGAAGGAAATGCTCAAGTCAAGGAGACTAAAGCTCTAGCCTTAATCCAGAAGTATGAAGCCTTCAAGATGGAGGATGATGAAGACATTGAAAAGATGTTTTCAAGATTTCAAACTCTTACTGCTGGATTGAGAGTTCTTGACAAGGGATACACCAAGGCTGATCATGTAAAGAAGATCATCAGAAGCTTACCCAGAAGATGGGGTCCTATGGTAACTGCATTCAAGATTGCAAAGAATCTGAATGAAGTTTCTCTGGAAGAGCTTATCAGTGCCTTGAGAAGTCATGAAATAGAGCTGGACGCAAATGAGCCTCAAAAGAAAGGTAAGTCTATTGCATTAAAATCCAATATCAAGAAATGCACTAACGCTTTTCAGGCTAGAGAAGAAGATCCTGAAGAATCAGAATCTGAAGAAGAAGATGAACTGTCCCTGATCTCCAGAAGGCTAAATCAACTCTGGAAGACCAAGCAAAGGAAGTTCAGAGGCTTCAGAAGTTCAAAGAAATTTGAACATGGAGAATCTTCCGATGACAGAAGATTTGACAAGAAGAAGGTCATGTGCTATGAATGCAATGAGCCTGGACACTACAAGAATGAATGTCCAAATCTTCAGAAGGAAAATCCCAAGAAGAAGTTTCATAAGAAGAAAAGTCTTATGGCAACCTGGGATGAGTCAGAAGATGATTCAGACTCTGAAGATGAGCAGGCTAACTGTGCGCTGATGGCGATAGAAGATGACGGATCAGAATCTACATCAGAATCAGATTCTGAAGAGGTATTTTCTGAACTTACTAGAGATGAGTTAGTTTCCGGTCTAACTGAACTTCTGGAACTCAAGTCTAAGATTAGTCTCAAATACAAAAAGCTGAAAAAGCTATTTGAATTTGAAACAAAGAAGCTTGAGTTGGAGAATTCTGAATTAAAAGAAAAACTTTTAAAATTATCCAATAATGTTGGATCTCCTTCTGATTCAGAAAAATCCACTCCCAGTCTAAACCATATTCTGAAGGAATATGATTTAAGTTTCAGGAAGTTCTTATCTAGGAGTATTGGCAGAAGTCAGCTAGCTTCTATGATATATGCTGTGTCTGGAAACAAAAGAGTTGGCATTGGTTTTGAGGGTGAAACCCCATACAAACTTGAACCTGTTGATGAAATGAAAATCACATACAAACCATTGTATGATCAGTTCAAGTATGGCCACTCCCATGATATTAGGCACACTTCACATGCTCAAAGTTTCCACATAACACACACCAAAAAGCATGTGACACAACCTAGGAAATATCATGAAACTCACATTAAGAATTATCATGCTGTTCCTCCTTCTGCTTACAATGTTAAACCTAAGTTCAATCAGAACTTGAGGAGAACTAACAAGAAAGGACCCAAGAAAATGTGGGTACCAAAGAAAAAGACTATTTCTTTTGCAGATTCTCTTGGTGACAAAGAAGATAAAAGTCAACATGACATGTCTCCTGGACTCAAGTTGATCTCAACACTTGAAGGGAAGAAAGATTATCTTCCAAGTTCTGGTTCTTAAATCTGTTGAAGAAACTATGTTCGTAGGAAATCAGAAAAGAAGTTTATTAGTCTTGGAACCATCTGTATTGTTTGTCTCTAAAGCATTGATGCTTCTTTCTTGATTATTCTGAATGATCTAAATGCTACAGAATATACAACATTGAAACATTGATTGTGGACGAATCAATAAACATCTGTTTTGATGATAAACTTGTTTCTGATGAAACAAAGAGCTTAAGAATTTCTGCAGATACAGTTTTGTCTTATCAGAAGCTGCAGAACAAAGAAGTGAACCTCCAGAAGCTGGGTATATCAGAGGTAATGGATCAGAAGATCATTCAGATTTATATCAGCACACTTCAGAAGGAGTGTTTCCAAAAGAGAAACTTGATCAGATCAGAAGTAGTGATCAGAATCTGAAGGCGTAAAGTCTATTCTGAAATTTACAGCTGTCATCTATTATCTGATGGTGAACACGTGTCTGTACGGTTAGCACAAAGCGTGCAGTTGAAAAGACGCCGACCTAGGTAACTGTATTAAATCATTTCATTTACTGTGTTCTCTCTCCTAATGTCATTTCTCATTAAATGCATAATGATTTCTTTTTTAAATCTTTTAAATAACCCGCTTCATCTTCATTCCCTCTTTTTCTCTCTTTCTCTCTATTTTGTGCATTCACTTCGTTGCATTTCCCTTCAAACCCTAGTTTTCTGTTTTGATCTCAAAGCATTATCATCATGAACTCTTCCTCTTTCTCATCTTTCTCAAAAGAGAGACCTACTTCTTCACAAATCCGTCTACGAAGTTATAAAGATGCTCCTTTGAAAACTTGCTTGATACCCACGAAGGACTTGGAGGTTTTATGTGAAACTGCTGTGGACATCAACAACCTTAAAGCTAATGGCTTTCAGTGTGATGCAAGAATCTTTGAGCAAGGATGGTCTAATTATCTTGATAGATTGGTTGGTCCAATTTATCCTGAACTTGTGAAGGATTTTTGGGTACACGCAACGGTTACACCAACTGCCATCATTTCATTTGTGCTAGGGCATGAAGTGGTTATCACTGAGAAGCTCATCAGGAAGCTGTACAATCTTGATGATGAAGAAGGTTGGTCTGGTCTTCAACCCAATACAGTTGACTGGACTCCAGTTGAAAAACTAATCTCTACGGTTTTTGGAATTGATTCTCATAACACAGGCACCTTAAGGCCTTTCTATAAAGTGTGGGCTGAGATTATTCTGGGTTCTCTTCACCATAGAAAAAGGATGCTCTTCTCCTCCTACATCAGTCCGACTCACAAGTACACTCTTTTCTGCATTGGCAAAAAGATAGAGATCAACATCTCTCATATTCTGTTTGAGAATCTGAAAACATCTATATTTGAATCAAGAGAAGATGAAAGGGCGAAGTACCCTCATATTCCAAGAACAACCATTCCTTTCGGAAGAATGATTTCAGACATTCTGATTGAAAGCAAAGTTGTGGACTCTATCAGAAATCGCAATGCATCGCATTCTCTTGGAGTAATTCAAGGTCCCATCTTCAATGGTGTTGATTTGTTCAGACTGGAACTCATTAAGAATGTACCTTTCGTGTGCACAAGCTTTCCTGACATTCTGTCAAGAAGAATTGTTGTTGAAGGATTCATCTCCTTGTTTCATAAAGAACTTGATCATGTTATCAAGCTTTACTTGGAAGATTGTGTTAGGAAGCAATCAGACGTTGATCCTGCGTGGATCCGTGGCAGAGTACTCCCATCCAAAGATGATATTCTGAAGAAGGATAAGAAGGAACGACAGGCAAGGCTAAAAAGAAAAGCACAAGAAGATGAGGCTGAGAGAGCCAAGAAGTTGAGGGTCACCTATGATCCTGACAAGGTGGACTCTAAAGAACGAAGAGATAAAAGGATCAGAGATTCCTTTCGCAGAACCAGATCTTCTTCTTCTTCTGTACAATTCTCCAGAAAGGTCTTTACTCCACCTCCTTCCGTCCCTAAACCATCTTTCCAATCACCTCCATCTGAACCAAAAGTAAACTTCACCTTACCAAATCCTTCTCCATCATCTTTCTCCTCTCCCATTCTAAACCCCACACCTTTAAGTATTCTTCCCCCAACTCCTTCTGATAAATCTCTCTCACCAATTCCCTTTACAAACACTCCATCCTCGTCTCAATCTATCATTTCTGATATTCCATCCTCATCAATCATTCTCTCAAATATCCCTTCTTCCTCATCCACCGTACCTCCAACTTCTATATCTCATCCCTTACCTACCGAAAAATCCGAACCTTACTGTCTTCTCTATCCTGACTACAAATTCACCTTCAATCCGCCTGAACCTGAACCCTATACCTACCTGGAACTTTTCAGACATGAGGTGATTAGCAGTCTAGACCTTCTGAAGGATGCATTCCTAAATGGTCTGGATGATGTTTCTACAAGAAATCTCTGGAGAAGATTTCGCAAGGATTTTCAAGTAGAAGCAATGGGAGTACAGAAAAGACTAGTGGCTGCTACCCCTGGTTACCCTGGTTACCTTCTGGAGGAAGATAATGGTATATACTACCATCCTCTCAGAAATTGTGTTGCTGCTGAGGAAAAGCCCTTTGTGGATGAATTGGAAGTATTAAGACTGGCTGCTGAAATGGAAGCAAATCCATGCAGGGATATGGTTATCTTTATTCCTGACTATCCTGTTCTGCTAGGAGACTTCAAGACTCTCTTTGACTATCTGAGGGAAAACCCGTCTGAGAAAGATCCAAACTTGGTCATCCCAGAAGTTGTTGACCCACCAGTAGTTGAAGGTCCTTCTGCTCCCAGGAATCTAGCTGCTATTCTTCAGGCACTTGAGAATGGAGACTCGGAAATTCCTGCTGCAGAATATGGAGATGCTTCTATGCAAGAAGCAGATGCTGAAGATCATGTTGCTAAAACTGTCCCTGTTGAGGAAATTCCTGCAAATGATCTATCTATGGAAGCTGCAGATCAACATGCCATTCCTGTGGTTGAAAGCGGTGAAGCTTCTTCTGGTGAATCTTCTCGTCTTGCAAGGACTCTAGAAGAAATTCAGAAGAGACAGGATGAGCAAAGCTCACTCAATGATCAGTATAGCGCTTTCATGGTGAGGCAAGAAGGACACAACAATATGGTTCAAGAGATGCTGACCAAGATCTTGTCAAGACTAGGGCCATCTTAGATTGAGTCTGTGTTGTTTCTTTCTTCTCGTTGCATCTGTCTTTGTGCATCTGATCTTTCTTATCTTCATGTACTTCTGTACCTGCTGGTTGAACTTCAATGAAATCATCTTCTTCCTTCGTGTGTTTCGTTTTGTTTGTCTCTGAATCTTTTTTGCTTTTTGATGATATGACAAAAAGGGGGAGAAGATAAATGATAAATGATTTGATTTAATCAGTTGCTCTTACTAACAAGAACTGCAAGTTCTATATGGTTTAAGTGTTTTGCAGGTATAAAGAAGTGAAGAGAATCTTCAAAGCAAACACAAGAAGCAAAACCATGGAAACTGAAGCAAGCTGAGTGCTGTCAAGCTTCAGAAATCAGAAGCAAGAAAGAAGAATGAATCAGAAGCACTGATAATAGAATTTGATCTATATTTGTCTATTTATTCTGACAAAATTCTATTTGCTCTGATACATATAATGTTATGGCTCTGATACATTATTTGCTCTGATACATTATTTCAGCCTATATGGCTCTGATTCATATAATGTGTTCAAACATACATTTTATGTTCTAACTCGTTCATGCTGACTTTTGTCGTTTAGTTTTTGTAACATTTCAGGATGTAGAGATGCTCAGATGATGCTCTGGTACATTCAACAATGTTCTGATACAAATCTAGCATGAAGTGATGTTGGTAGAAATTCAAAGCTCTGAAGCTATCCGAGGGAAGCAGAAATCAGAAGCTGCGAATGTTCTAAAAGATCCAGAAAACTCAAGTTCTGAAGCTGTCCTGAATGGAAGCATAAATCAGAAGCTGTGAATGTTCAGAAGATCAAAGAAATTCAAGTTCTGAAGCTGTCCTGAATGGAAGCAGAAATCAGAAGCTGTGAATGTTCAGAAGATCAAAGAAATTCAAGTTCTGAAGCTGTCCTAGATGGAAGCAGGGATCAGAAGCTGTGAGTGTTCTAGGGATCTAAGGAAATTCTAGTTCTGAAGCTGTCCTATGGAAGCAGAAGTCAGAAGCTATGAATTCTCTGAAGACAAGAAGCTTATATGATCGTCTCTACCGAAATAATCAGGGAAGTCTTTTATTAAAGTTCTTCGAGTATTTATTTCAGGGGGAGATTATTTATCTCAGGGGGAGATTGTTAATCTCAGGGGGAGACATATTCATATGCTTATGCTATAGCTGTGTAATTTGTCTTTTGCCGACTGTTCTTTCTGATCGCAAATTCATATCATTTATATATGTTTTTGTCATCATCAAAAAGGGGGAGATTGTTAGAACAAGATTTGTTCTGATCAATTATCTTAGTTTTGATGATAACAATAATATGAATTTTGCTTAAGATAATATGGTACTCTAATCCAATGCAATTTCCCTTTCAGGAAATATATATAAAGAGTACGCATAATTCAGCGCTCAGAAGCTTTGTCTCAAAGGGTTCAGCATGCAACATCAGAACATGGTCTGGCAAGACATCAGAAGATGGTCGAAGCAGAATCAGAACATGGGTCTATGGAAGCATCAGAAGAACATGAGATCAGAAGCACTGAAGCTCAGAAGATGGTATCATGCTCAGAAGCACTTCAAGGTCAGAAGATCAGAAGATGCTATGCACCAAGCTGTTTGACTCTGATGATATTCAAACGTTGTATTCACAAACATCAGATCAGAAGGAAGTACAAGTGGCAAGCTACGCTGACTGACAAAAGGAACGTTAAAAGCTCCTAAAGGCTACGTCAGTAGACACAGCGTGAACAAGGCTCGAGGTAGTTGACAAAAGCGTATAACATTAAATGCGATGCTGTACGGAACACGCAAAGCATTAAATGTATTCAACGGTCATCTTCTCCAACGCCTATAAATATGAAGTTCTGATGAGAAGCAAGGTTAACAATTCTGAACAAGATTATTCAAAAACACTTGCTGAAACGCTGTTCAAATCAAAACTCAGAATCTTCATCTTCATCAAAGCTCACTACATTGCTGTTGTAATATTTTAGTGAGATTAAGCTTAAACGTTAAGAGAAATATCACAGTTGTGATTATCGCTTTTAAGAAGCATTTGTAAACTCTTAGAATTGATTACATTAAGTTGTAAGGAACTAGAGTGATCGTGTTGATCAGAATACTCTAGGAAGTCTTAGGAGTGAACTAAGCAAGTTGTAACTAGAGTGATCGTGTTGATCAGTAGACTCTAGAAAAGTCTTAGAGGGTATCTAAGCAGTTGTTCCTGGAGTGATCAGTGTGTGATCAGAAGACTCTGGAAGACTTAGTTGCGGACTAAGTGGAAAACCATTGTAATCCGTGCGATTAGTGGATTAAATCCTCAGTTGAGGTAAATCATCTCTGCGGGGGTGGACTGGAGTAGTTTAGTTAACAACGAACCAGGATAAAAATAACTGTGCAATTTATTTTTATCTGTCAAGTTTTTAAAGCTACACTTATTCAAACCCCCCCTTTCTAAGTGTTTTTCTATCCTTCAAAAACTTGAGTGACAAAGCTATAAACACTACAAACAGATCATCATCCCTAGAAGTGGTTATAAATCATACTCCATATATGATTAATTTCTTCTGGATAGTAAACAGCAGTCACAATATTACTCCTAAATTTCCGGCCATTTAGAGCATTTTTCGCAGCTAAAGAAGCAGTACAATCAGAGTATTCCAAGAACACCTACACGTAAAACAATAACACATTCAAACAACTTAGTTGCATGTTTATGATCAATAGAGAAGAACAATCCATAAAACCTGCAAAGAACAATCAAACAAACCATGTAATTCTATTTGTATTTCATTTGGTTTATTTTGACAATATAACAGCTAGGTCCTTTCTACTATAAAGTGAATTTCCTATAAATTTTTACATATACTTTAGTATATCTGTATATGGTTGGATGTTTGGTAAACTATAATAGATTAGGTGTAGTTCATGCAATTTGAGAATTAGTTTTTAAAATATTTTCCTAATCCTTCTTTTGTGCATTTTGGAATAGAAATAAGAATGACGGACCCTATAAACCACCACCCTTGCTTGTACTCCTTGTGATTTAAGTAATTGAAAATGTGAATTGTGAAGGACTAATTAATATTTAAAAGTATCAAATTGAAATCATATTGGAAACATATCAAACATGATAAACTTA
The DNA here is from genome assembly GCF_029867415.1 of Vicia villosa. Lineage (NCBI taxonomy): Eukaryota > Viridiplantae > Streptophyta > Magnoliopsida > Fabales > Fabaceae > Vicia > Vicia villosa. Next base: position 33,296,007 of record NC_081181.1, read on the forward strand.
GGCCACTGAATATCATTGTTACACAATAATAATAAAAAATATTTTTATCATGTCAGTACATGTACTAATTATGTTTATACTTTATATACCATAGCTAAATCTTAATAATTAACATATAGGACTTTTAAGAAAGAGAATATAAGTTCACATAATATAGGTTCAACAAGATAATACTGCAAGTAAACAAACTTTACCATTGCTGCCTGCAATCTCTTTATATGTTGCGTGAAGGTGTTGGAAAAGCCCCGCACAATCCAAATCGTGAACTTACATATAAACATGATTTCTCACATATCATGTTCTACAGGGACCAAATGCAGTCTAACAAGGAATTCTACAGGGACCAAATGCAGAAGATTCTTCTCACATATAAACATGATTTCATTAACAAGCAATCTAAAATCTGAAAGAGGCAATGGCAGCCATTCTACTGCTTCATCTAGATCATCACTATTCAATTCATGGTCTATAACAATAAATTTTAAGTGAGAAGTGATATTTGAAAGAAAAAAATTCATATATCAAAACAGCAACAGAACAATATGTACATGCTTAACATCTTCTTCAGAATGTGCTTAGCAATTCTTATTTTCCAATTACCTGAATTTTAAACACAATGTTAGTAATAGAGAGCCAACTCAGTTCACATAACTTGTATTGTATTGTAATAATAAAATATCAATTAATGCCTAATTGATTAACACTAATCTATAAAGTTGAAAAGCATTAATCACAAAAGCCACTGCGCAAACCTTGTTAACTGCTACTCTTGTTAATCATTGTATAGCTCTGGTAACCCTCCAGATCTCATGTTGAATCTCTGCTGCTGAAGCTTTGCATTAGAAGACAAGTATATAAATAAAAATAATGAGACACATGTGTCTGGTTTCTTGTTTCAGAATTGAAGCTGCAGACTAGTAGCCATGTCCACTGAAAAATTATGATTCAAGCTTAAAATGACATCAGCTAAGCACTCAAAAACCAACACCAAACATACAGAAGACTCATTTACCACAAACTTCTTAGTTGCCACGAGAAAAGAATGAGAAATTTCATCAACAAAGAACATTCATTGAATTTTAATCGATCCAAATCTTCAAGGTTTTCAGAGAAGTTAAAAGCATTGTACCTAATTCAAATTGGCTGGAAACTAAATCAACTCCAATGATTCTCGATGCACCAGAGATCCTTGCCCCTTCAGCAGCCTAAATTATGGTTCAAAGAGAAGAGCATAAATTAGTTAATATTGTTTCATTTCATTTCTAATCATAGCTGCAACACACACAAATAGTAAAAGGTATAAGATATAACATACAACAAGTCCAACAGCTCCAAGTCCAAAGATAGCAACTGAAGATCCTGGTTTAGGTTTTGCAACATTCATAGTAGCACCAAGACCTACATCAGCATCAATGCAAATTAAACTGAGAAAACATAGACATGGCAGAGTTATGTACTAATATCTCAAGTTAGGGACCTTGTATATACATATCAGTGCAGATTCCACAACTGAGAATGCAAACTTTGTCAAGTGGTGCATCAGGGTTGATCTTTGCAACACATCCAGCATGAACCACAGTGTATTCACTAAATGTAGAAGTACCGACGAAATGATGTACAGGCTGTCCCTTGATAGAGAACCTGGACTGGTTGTCATTGAGCATGACATCTCTGTCAGTGTTGCTCCTAAGAAGATCACACATGTTGCTCTCCTCTGACTTACAATGTGGACATTCCCCACACTCCCCTGTTAATACTGGAAAAGCATGATCCCCTGGTTTTAGATGTGTAACACCCTCGCCTACGCTCTCCACAATCCTGATTAACACCATCCCAACAATTGTCTATAACATGAGTTCGGATTACATTTTCATACTAGTATATTAACACCATCCCAACAATTGTCTATAACATGAGTATCTTGAGACGAACTTCACCGGTCTGTGGCAGCGCCACCTCTACTTCTTCAATCACCAACGGCTTTCCAGCCTCCCGTGCAACCGCAGCTGCAAGTATAACACAGTGGAGCGATCATTAAGAAACAAAATGAAAAAGAGCAAAACATAATTTGAAAAGAGAAGAAGATGGTTTACCTCTGCACTTGATGACCTGACCATCAGTGTTCTTCGACATGATTAGCAGATGACAACGATCGTGTTCGAATATATGATTAACAACCAAAACAGAACACACTTTAAGTCTCTCATTAAGTAAAGGCTTTAACAATATCGAGAAATAAATTAGCTTCATTTACCTCAGGTAGCTGCAGAGTTGTAGCGTGCAAAACCTCGTCATGGACGTGAACTTCTCCACGTATTTCACTTGCAAGGCGAAGAACCTCACCAGATTACATAAAACAACACTAATTAGTTTAAATCAAATCCATGTTATTATTAATCAAACCAAAACTATCAAAGTGCATCAACCTAAACCGATTGAAGAAACAAGAAACTCACGTTACAACCCAAAAATTTCAGAGAACTTCAAGGATATCATCAGCACCACTGAAAGTAAGAGCACCACCTTCTTCCAAATTGAAAAGCTTAACAACCCCATCTTCCGCCAACAAAGTGTAACGTCTTGACCTAACCCCCAATCCAACAGGCTTATCACTGAAATTAGGTTAATAATTTCAAAACATTACTGCATCAGCAATTTCAAAACAATCACCCAATAAGAATTTCAACAAATAAAAAAGCGCCAAATATTGCAATCGTGTTTCGATTTGCAGTTACCAGAAGCACTTATTTAAAAGTAATAGAGATAATTGTTAGTTGCAGTTACTGAAATAAAGATGGATTCGTAGGTTATAACAATGAAACGAAACTAGAGTTGAAATTAAGGAGAGGCTTTGATGGTAACCTCGCGTGACGGTGTAGTAGGATGATGTGTGGGACCTTCGTGCTTTTCTTCTTCTTCGACGACTGGATTGGCCGGAACCGCCATGCGCTTCGGCTTTTCTTTTCGCTTGTTCCCTCCAATTTTAAGCTACGAGAGAGTGAGAAATGGAGACTGTGTTGCTTGAACTGAATTTGCTACCTCGATTAGACTTCGCACACCAAAACTCTGCAACTTGCTCGTTCTTCGCCTCCAATGATGAATGAGGGTCTAAGGTTACGATTCGATTTGGAGGAGAAGGAGTTAAATCTCACAAGTCTAGGTTTAGGCGATAATAGAATCGAAGAATGTTGGATTTTGTTTCCAAGTTTGTTTGAAGGTTGAACGATTGGGATTAGGGTTTTACGCTAGATTTTGGTTTCCTTTTCTTTGCTTGAAGTTATACTTGGGTCTCTTCTTTTATTTTAATTAATTAGTTTTTATTTAATTTTTAATATAATAATAATAGTAACAATAATAATAATAATAATAATAATAAAAGGAGGGAAACCAAAAGTTTGAGGGAAACGAAAAGAGGGAAAATCTGGCGGGGTAAAATTTTTTAGGCTTGAGCCATAGTTTGTAGTCAAAATTATAAGGTCGCGGTTTTCCTTTTGCGGCTAAAAATATCTGCAGTTGTCTAACCGTGGCAATTGAAGGAAAGGCCACAGTTTCGCATTCCGGATTCAATACTTTATAACATAATTCTACGCTTTGAAAACCCTGGCCAAATCATATATGTGGCCACAGTTTCTGAGCTGTGGACAATTTTAGCGTGGCCGTAGGCCAAATTTCTAGTAGTGGAACCTTCAATTCCTTTCCATGGAGGTTATCGATCTTGATCACAAACCCTCAACGCAAGAATGATTGTGTGTAATTGTGTTGGAGATGAGATGAAGAACGAAGATGAGAAGCCTTTGTGTATCTTTTAGTTGTTGGTGTTCCAATTGAATAATTAGCAGAAAAAGATATATATATATATATATATATATATATATATATATATATATATATATAGGTGTTGGAACAGTTGATGCAGAGCAAACACATAATTTGGCAAGTTTTGAGGAGATAGGTCGACCTACTTCATTGATTGGGTCGACCTAAATGGAGTAGATTCAACCAAGTTATGATTGTTGCCAGTTGGGTCGACCTGTTGGGGCTTTGGGTCGACCTAAGATGAGTTGGAAATGGTTCTTGTGATTTGTCTTCAGTTTAGGTCGACCTAGGCACTTGGTTGATTCGACCTAAATGGGACAGAAGTGAATCTTCTTTATATGCTTCAGTTTGAGTCGACCTATGGACTAGCTGGGTCGACCTAACTGATACAAATCCTTATGCTGAGTAAATGAAGCTTTATAGGTCGACCTGGGCATGTCGTGGGTCGACCTAAAGTGTCTTAGATAGCCAAAATCCTACTTTTCCTTGAGTCATTCACTTGTGCTTTGGTATTTGTTCACTTATGATGTTTGCCATGAATCAAAAACTTCTTGATGAGTGTAGGCTTGTACTTACAGCTAATGTTGCTGAAAATTGGTTATTGTCGTTGCAAACTGAGATAAACCTTGTTGATGTTCATACAAATGTTGTTTACCCATGTGTGATGAAGACTGGTAGGAGGCCAAGGGAGAGATATCTTTGCTTAGGTTGGTATGAGTATGTTAAAGTAACTCGTCTGAGGGCTGGTGATGTTCTTGAGTGCATTGTGACAGATCCTCCTACAAGAATGTTTGTTAGTTTTATGATGTAATACGAATAATTTTATGCTTAGAATGAAACTTGGTTGAAGATGTAAAGTAATTTACTTTGATGTTTTAGTAAGTAGTTAGTAGTATGTTTTGATGTTGTCTGTTTAGGGCTGGCTTTAAGCCCATATTGAAAAAGTGATTATTTCCAGTTAGTGTAAAATGTAAGGATGTTGAAATGAATCAAATGTTGAGTTTCATAATGTACTATTGCAACAAGTGTAATGAATTATTGTTTATGCTTGTGTATAATATTAAATTAAATCAACGTTTATGAGCTAAATTTAAAAATATTTTAGAATAAGAATGCAAGTTGAAAAACTATGGTAATGTTAAAAATTGGGGAAATTGGGAGAGAAGTCCCTGAATGCAAAACAACTAAAAAAGATGGTAAAATTCAAAAGGGGGTTCTCTAGGAACGAACCTGCGCAATCATGTATGCAAAGTGTGTTTAACCAGCACTCTCTCCCATTGGGCACTATGCCAATTCGTTTAATAAACACAAACAATGAAATAAATAATAAAAATACTTGGTAACAATGCATAAATGTAAAACAACTAAGTTAACATACCAATAATTCACGCTTTTTCATTTTTGCACCCCCTGAATTGTGAGCAATGCACCCTATGCTCACTTATAATTTAGTCCACCACTATTAAATACTCTACTAACAAACCGCATATATTTATTTCTCTCTCGTAATTTAATGGGGCCGCTAACAACAAGTGAAGTTTTTAACAAATTTAATTAAATAAAAATTTACTTTAAAATGTTATGACATTTGAACTTAGATTTTGTTAAAAAAAACTTAGCATTTTATCCATATTCCAATGGTCACGTACAATAATTGACTATAGAATTATATATAAACTATTTTCATTATTAAATATAATTTTATGATTAAATATAAGATAGTAAAAAATGTAAATTGTATAATTTTTGTTAACAACAACTTGTGCTATTACTACATCATAATTAAGGCTTACAATTGCATTAGCAACAACACCTGTTTTCTACATTGTTCACAGAAAATTTTGCAATTACTACATCAGTCGTCATAAACAAATTACATGTTGTAATACGATAAACTGACTTTTTATTGAAATGTCGCGATTAAGGAAGAGTCGCCACCGACTTTTATTTTATCCAAGGAAAGGCTAAGAGAACAGGAAAAGACCTTTTAAAAAGATTTTGAGTTCGGGGGGTAAGTTATACAAAGGGAAGGTGTAAGGCACCCTTTGCATCCATGGTTATCCATGGGCTCTTAATTTCTTAGCTCACTTATTCGTTTGAATTGTTTGAAAAGATTTTGAATAAGTTTGAATAAGAACTTTAGCTTGTAAATAAGCGTAGTCTTTTTTAATTTGATTTGAAAAGAGTGGGAAAAAGATTTTGAATTTAGAGCAAGCAACTAGTAGCAACTACCCTAAGTTTAGAAATTTGTTCTTTTAGCTTTTCAGGGCGAAAGGGTCTATCCCTACCATGAGAGGGCAGGAAGTCTTTCAATTGGATGTGAAGGGTCATCGAAAAATTATCGTTCGCCACAAGACTGTCCCTTGCCATAAAGAGGGCAGGTAGTCTAAGGGAAGGATAGAATAGTCATTAATCTTTGTAGGCATCATGCGAGGATACCTTAGCAATTGGACAATCATCTTATTTTTCCGAGGCAGCATCGAGGGACTAGATGATTTTTATTTTTTAAGGCAACCTTGCTTTAGGTATCCTCGGAATCGAGGGACTTGACTATTTAGTATACTTAGAGGCAATAGAATTATAAGTAATATGCAACAAAAGCAACAAGAGGGATTACCCTAAAGGTGTGTGGGTGCAACAATCACGTGGTTAACTTCGATGATATTTATCTTATAATATTAGTGATTCTACGTTCAGTTCATGGTTTATCACTCCCTAATTTACTAACCATGCAGTTAATATAAACAAAATTCAAGGCAGAAATTAAAAGTTCCTATGCTATTACAATAAACACCTGTGGGCAGAAAAATAAAAGGCAGGAATACAAACCCTAATTAAACTATTACATCCTGTGAGCAGTTACATAATATGGCAAAAACCTGCGAAAATAATTAAAAGAAATAATTAAGTAGATAATGCGCCTTGACACGCAGCAGTAATAATCAAGACAAGACTATAATAAAGAAATAATAATGAAGGCAAATAAATTAAATAAATTAAAATAAAGGCAAATAATTTAAAAAGGCATGCGACAATCATAGAGCATGAGGTGAAAAGAGAAATCACGCTTTTGAAAGAAAATTCAATTTGATTACAAAAGGGTAAGTGTTGAATAGTATATTCAAGGCAAATATTTTTAAATCGTATCCACAGAGATTGGGTGATATTACCGCCGTTCTATAGTTACTATTATTTTAAGTTCGAAAGGTAACAAAGTTGTTTTGTTTTAAATCGCTATTTGTTCTAATCAAGACAATTATAAGACAATAAACTAAAACTTGTTTCAATAATAAAAGAATGACAAGATTGGTTTGGTTTCACTACCCCTATCTTCCATGTGACTTTAACAACAAATGCATAACTTCATTAATGGTGAAATGCTCTAGTATCCTCCCAACAATGTTTATGTCTAAACAAAATTGTGAAAGTTAATATATTAATCTTTAGATGATCTCTCACTCTAACTATCAATATACTAAACTTGATTGTTTGATACAAATAGAAAAGTAGCAAATAAATCTATTTCTAGCATTTATTCACTACTTGATAAAATGTTGTAGACCAAGACTTGAAATATATTTCTCAATCATAAATCAAATCTAAATATAAAAGATAAAACAACAACATTCATCCATTTCAATACCAATGAAGTTCATACAAATGTGCTAGAGAAAATACATAGTTAACAAGGATAGCTACTACCTCCAATCTTGTCAAAGTGGGATTTAGCTACTCATCACCATGGTTGACAGTAAAAGAGATGGAGAAGAAACTATGAACATCAATCTCTCACAAAGGTACAAGCTTTTCTCCCCAAAACCCTAGCCTCAATGTTTGGTTCATAATAGAATAGAATAATAATTTCCTTTGGTTATCTTTCCCCCTTATCTAAATTAACCCCCAAAATTCGTACTAACTTTCCACATTCAAAAAGATAAAAAACTAATGACAAGTGGCAGACCAACTAAAGAAAAGGAGAAGTTCTGTTTCGCAGTGTTTGCGGCGCCAAGAGTGTTTGCGGCGCAAACACTTCATTTCCTGCCACATCATAATCCAGCCAAAAACCAAGAGCAGTTGGGATTTTTGTAGGTTGCGGCGCCAAGGGTGTTTACAAGGCAAATTGGCCTCATCAACTCTTCTTTTGCTAATCCAAGTCTTCAAGTAATTCCCCTTTGCTTCCATGAGCTTCAAACTTTAAAACGCTACAAAACTAACAAACATGTGAAATAACAATTCAAATGAACTAAAATGAACAAAATTGCAAAATTATTAAATTGTATGAATAAAAGTGTGATTATTGAGTAAAAAGTGGTTAAAGGGACCAAAAACAATATATGAAAATTAGTACTATTTGGTCCCTAACAGTAAGCCTAAACCCTTGAAAGTTAATGGCTAAAAACCTAAGGGTAAAATCCTAGTTGACGGACAACACCTACCAAATATGTGATTTAGGGTTAGGGGCAAAGTTAGTGATAAAACCTAAAATTAATTATTATTATTAAAACCTAAAAATAATAAATTAGCCTAAAATAGAATCAGGGTTTGGAAACCTAAAATTAATAGTTATTACTAAAAAATAAATATTTGGCTAAAAACCTAATTTGATTAAATAAACCTAAGTCTAAAAATTGAATTATGATTAAACCTAAAACTGAGTTAATTAATCTAAATTAAAACTATGGTATAAACCTAAGTCAAATTATTAAAAACAAATAATAATAAATTAAATTAATTTTTTAGTTGTTATTAAAAGAAAAGAAAAGAAAAAAAAAGTTTTTTTTTGTGTTTTTGAAAAGAAGAATTTTAAGTTAGCTTGAGAAACAACAAAAACAATTTATATCAATAAATATAAAATTTTGTAAAAAAACCCGGTGTGTAATTTGGTGTGGCAGTCTCTGGGTGTGCATCATGGACAAGCATCTTCTAAGCTCTCAGATCAGGAGGCATGAAGATATGACGGTGGGATTGAATGAGGTGTACCACACGCGTGCCCAGCTTAGTCCTACTGGATCGAACCCAAGTCATGACGGTATTTAGTACATGTTGCCAATTGAACCACACATTTAAACTGTTAGTATAATACACAAAAACATATAAATATAAACAAGTTTTATTTATGGGGTTTTAAACCAAACCAAACGCTGGGCCCACTTGCACCATATGAACCAATCGGAATGAGAAAAGAGGGAGAGACCTTTTGACTGACGAGTAAGAGACGGGGAGAGAAAGTGGAAGATATCGCTGGCGAATCAGAGCATACTGCGTGGAATTCAAAAGGTCCTCGATACTATTAATTTCTTCTACATGATTTCCTGCGGATTTTGTTGGGGTTTTTCCTGCGAGTTTTGTTACGGGTTTTGCTACGATTCTCCATGGCTTCTTCCTGCAATTTTGGAACCTGAAAAACCTCGCAAATAAAGATCCAAGGGCACTTCTCCCCCCTGAATCAGACCTCCTGAGTCCATTGGCGGTGCCCGTTTGGGCTGAAACGACCTGAAACACATAATACGAACATAAACAAGAAACGTGCCCTATCCATGGCATCCTATCATTCTCACGTTAGACCTTACAACCAAGAGCTCTAAACAACCTAAAACATATATGTGAACAAGTGCTTATGCATAGAATCCATTAAAACACCATATATAACCGGTTTGAAATTCAAGAGTTCTTACATATGTGTGTAGCCTCGTGGATGCGTTTGTAGACACGGTTTTGTTTGCCTAAGGACTTGTTTCGATTGATGGGATGTTAAGGAGGATGAATGAACGCTTGGAATTCGATGACAATGGCCGCAACCTGCGTTTTTGACTTGCCCTAGTTTTAAGATTTTTTTATGCGTAAAACCTTGGTGTCCTTTCACCCAAAAAATTCCTCCCTTCGATTACCATATACACAATACACACACTTTTTGATTTCTTTCCAGGTTGTAACATGGCTAGGGTTAAGGTGGGATATATTTTGGAAGAAGAGGGCTAAGGCTCATAGTTACTACTTTTGTTACCTTCACTATGCTCATTCTGTTAAACTATATTTTGTATTCATGATTTGATTGGAAAAATCTCCTTTGAGCATCCCTTGAATATCTCCATTATTTATTTAATTAAAATTGATTTTTAATGAATAAAAATCAAGAATAAATAAAATAAAATAAAGGAATGGTGTGTGAATGGTTCTATTGGCCGTGGACCATGTTATGAGCGAGTTCTCAACATAAAAAGGTAGGCCCATTTGGAAAAGAAAACCATTTGCTCAATATTGACTTCATGTATTTTCTCCAAAATTGGTCCACTTCATCAAGTCATAACTCATTCATTTTTTGTCATATGAAGAGGTTCAAGGACTTTTTAGAAAGCTTAAAGAGTCCTCTACAAGCTCCTTTTGGTTTCATCTCAATTGAGTCTACCATGTTCAAGTTATGAGCTTTGAAAAAAAATGACTTTTTGCGATCTTTTAGAAGGACCTGTAATATTTTGGCTCATATCTCCCAAATGATGCATTTCTGGCCTTGTCTTGTGAGAGACAAAATTGTAGGGAATTCAATTTCCTTCATAATTATCTTTGAATGGAAAATTTCTGATGTTCCATGTGGAAGTTATGGCTGGTCAAAGTTCAGTTGACTTTCTCCTATGAAAACCTTAATTTACAAACTTTTGAGTTTGTTGATTTCTGATCTTTCCTTGATGAACCATGATCAAATGGTGAATGAGACTTCAAAGTGAGTATGTTATCAAAAAATCATGAGTTTTGACTGTACTTTGACCACAGTTGACTTTTAGGCCGAATAAGTCGACTGTTGACTTTTCTGAGCAATTGAGTGATCAACTCTTTGAATTGAGCCCTGAATTTTGTCGTGGAGGTAGTTTGAAACATCATAAGCCATATGAGATGCCTTGGAGCCTTTGGTTCGTTGATTTTCTTTCAGGAGACCACAAACCCTATTTTCTTGAGCCTTTGTTTAGGAGAGATGCCTTTGAGCTTTGTACCTTGATTTGAATTTGAACAAGAGAATAGTATGGGCATATTTTGGGGTATGACAGCTGCCCCTATTCAATTTTCTTATATCTGAAGACATAGACTGGCATGTATGCCTGTCGGAATCTGAAGGTAGAAGAGGATTGAACACTAGAATACCCAGGAATTTGCCCTAGCTGAAGTAGGGACTTTTGTCGGAGACGGGCTTAGAGATGCCATCCAGGTGTTTGGAAAAGATGTATGATTGAGATGGGCTTAAAGATGCCATCCAGCTTGATAGACTTGAGAGTCAGAATACGTCGTACGTTAGACCGTATCTGAAGAATATCCTTATGATGAGTCGTGCGTTAGACTGGAGGATGGGTCGTGCGTTGGACTGAATCCAATTTGCATCGGTAGATGTCTGGAAAGCTGTGCGTTAGGCTGAAGGACGGGTCGTGCGTTATGTTGAATCCAATTTGCATCGGTAGATGTTTGGAAATCTATGCGTTAGGTTGAAGGATAAGTCGTGCGTTAGACTAATCCAATTTGCATCCGTAGATGTCTAGAAAACTGTGCGTTAGGTTGAAGGATAAGTCGTGCGTTAGACTGAATCCAATTTGCATCCGTAGATGTCTGGAAAACCGTGCGTTAGGCTGAAGGATGAGTCGTGCGTTAGAATGAATCCAATTTGCATCCGTAGATGTCTGGAAAACCGTGCGTTAGGCTGAAAGATGAGTCGTGCGCTAGACTGGATCCAATTTGTATTTGATAAATGTCTGGAAAGCCTTGCGTTAGGCTGAAGGATGGGTCGTGCGTTAGACCGGATCCAACTTGCATTGAGAAGTATTTGTTGGAGGTCGATCACGTCAGCACCGTTCGTAATAATTGAATTAGATCTTGGAAGAATGATTATCTCTGAACTATCTCTGGAGAATACCCGGAACTAAGTATCAGAACTAAATCTTCGTCTTGATTATCTCTGAACTATCTCTGGAGAATACCCGAAACTAAGTATCAGAACTAGATCATGGTCTTGATTATCTCTGAACTATCTCTGGAGAATACCCAGAACTAAGTATCAGAACTAAATCATGGTCTTGATCATTTCTGAACTATCTCTGGATAAAACTTGGAACTAAGTATCAGAATTAAATCTTTGTCTTGATTATTTCTGAACTATCTCTGGAAGATATCCGGGAACTAAGCATCAGAATTAAATCTCTGTTTTGATTATCTTTGAACTATCTCTGGAAAATATCCGGAACTAAGCATCATAATTAAATCTCTGTTTGATTATCTCTGAACTATCTCTGGAAAATATCCAAAATCAAGTGTCAGAATTAAATCATGGTTTTGATCATTTCTGAACTATCTCTGGATAAAACTTGGAACTAAGTATCAGAATTAAATCTTTGTCTTGATTATTTCTGAACTATCTCTGGAAAATATTCGAAATTAAGTGTCAGAATTAAATCATGGTTTTGATCATTTCTGAACTATCTTTGGATAAAACATTGAACTAAGTATCAGAATTAAATCTTTGTCTTGATTATTTCGGAACTATCTCTGGAAGAATATCCAGAACTAAGTATCCGAATTCAATCTCTGTTTTGATTATTTCGGAACTATCTCTGGAAGAATATCCGGAACTAAGTATCAGAATTAAATCTCTGTTTTGATTATCTCTGAACTATCTCTGGAAGAAATATCCGGAACTAAGCATTAGAATTAAATCTCTGTTTTGATTATCTCTGAACTATCTCTGGAAAATATCCAAAATTAAGTTTCAGAATTAAATCTCTATCTTGAATGAGTGTCAGGATTAAATTGTTGATTTGATTATCTCTGCACTATATCTAGAAGATAATGTTCATTTGATTGTAGAAGTAGACTGCAAAAGAAACATTAGTTTTATGCAATGTCGTGATGCATGCATTGTAATTTTTTGAAATGAATGAGAGTGGTATGCATATGCCATGAGGCGTATATATGTTATGTATGAATTTATCATGAGACGCCATGTGCAAATATATGGATATGTATGCAATGTATGATCATGATTCATATCATATGAAGTATCTTGATCGGGACCCTGATGTCTTTATCTTGTCTGGAAGATATACAACTGGGGATTTATGATTTTTGCTTGGGGATGAACAGTAACTTGATGTACCCTGACTGGGGATAAGAGATATTGATAAACCATGTTGGAGGAGAGCCAAGTGTCGGGGAACCGACAGTGTCGAAAATATAAACTCAGTTGAGGAACCAAGTCTTTGTTGGGATGAGAACACTTGAAGATATCTTCTTAATGATTACTCTGTGGGGATATGATCCTGTGAAACCGGCATTGCGGGAAGGCATGGATGTCTCGAACGTTGCCCCCAATATTATATTAACTGTCATTTCTGGACTTGTATTGATTGGGACACACCAACGAGTATTGATTGAAGTGTCGAATATGCTTTACGTAGCTTTGCCTCGGCGAGGACCTTATGAGATGTGTATTATGGGTGACATGCCCCTAGTACCTAGTACGATGCCCCTGATTGATCGGGAAGTAGCTTCAGACCCACTAGGGTGCATGCCCCTGATTGTTTGATGTTTCTGAGTGATTCTCTGAATCTTGACCTGATTGCCTCAGATTGACTGGTCGAAGTGTAACACCCCAATTCTACCCAGGCATATAGGTACAAATATCAGAGTATAAAAATTAAATTCATAAAAACAATTAGGGCGTTACACTTAAGTAATTGTCATACCCCAATTTTTGACCTAAGATACCACCTCATATCATAGCATATGCATCATTTGCATCTCTAACAAATTGCATAGCCTGTGTTTGTTACTTGTGACTCAGCAGGATTAAAACAAGAAATCACTCATCAATACAAGTAACAATCAATTAGGGTTTTGTTCTCCCTTCATCTCAAATGAATCATCTTCATCAACAATCAACATTTGGTCCTCAGAGATTCATTTCAACAAGCTCAAAGGCTCTGAATCAACCAAGTTAGGGTTTTGACTGAAGATAGCATACTCCTGACTTTTGCTCAGAATTTGACCTAATGACTTGGGACATGACCTCAAGACCCCAAGTACATCATTTTAGCCTAATCTATTGGCTCAATACATCTCCTACACAAGGATTGATCAACAGTGAAATTTCAAGTCATCAGAATTAGGGTTTTTGAACTATCAGGGACTGAAATCAGGGATCACATTTGGGAAACCCTAAAAATCCCCAGGGAGTCAATCAAAGATTTCAATCATCCTCTAATAATCCCTATGACAACATCCAATGGAAATTGTGTCTCAATTCAAGATCCACAGTCATCAATTTCATCTGGTCGACAATTAGGGTTTTTGACCTAATTCATCTGAACAACTGACTTTTTAATCAGGACAAGATGTCACAACTCAAACTATGATTCAATATCCTCTAATGATTCAATATGATCCATTCATACCATTCATTTGGTGAAAATAGCCTGTTTCATTTGAAAACTCCAAAAACGTGATTCGTCTGAAAAAGTCAACTGTACAAAATCACCATTGACTTTTGGGAATTTTGGTCAACCATGACTTTTAAAGTTTTAAATCATCAATATATGATATGAGAAGTCATTTGATCAAGAAAAATCAAGAAAATCAATCTAGAATCAAAATGTCAAAAGTTTGACTTTTCATACTTAGAAAAATTTCTAAGTGTTTTTCATGGTTTTTTCCAAACTTTGGAAGGGAATTTCTCAAAATTTCACCTACAAACTGAAAAAAACTTCTAACATGAAAGTTGTAGATTTTGATCCAATAAACAACTTTGACACATATAATTTTTTTCCATAAGATCAACCATTTAAGAGATATGGAGCTTCAAAGTTGGTACTTTTTGAAAACTTCACTTAAAACTTCATTTTTCTCAAAATTCATGGATCTTTTTCACCCATTTCCTTAAAGGTCTTGAAGAAACTTTCAAATAGAGTTTTGAAGTGTGTAACATGAGCTTTCCAAAATTTCCAAGAGCATGAAAAAATATGGAGTGTAGCCATGGTTTTGAATTTTGACATTAGTGAACTTTTCACTTGAAATTTCATGCCATTTTCACTAAGTTATGAACCAAATTGCCAAATGGTCCAAGTAATGATACATAGAGGCAATAATTAGTAACTTTAACCATATGCATTTAATGGTAAGATTCCTTTCTATCCTTTAAGTGCCAAATCACCAAAGAAGAAGCAAGTTGCAAAGCTCTGAATTCAGAATGTTTGGCCTATAAATAGAGGTCCTTACCTCATTCAAAATCACACCAAAACCTCACAAAAGATATGTTTTCTCTTTCTTTCTTGAATTGCAACTTTTAAGTTTCAAAGTGAGGAAGAAATCCCAACCTCCAAACCCTTGAAGTTCTGGCCAAAGTAATGATTCTAACATCTCATAAACATCATATATGATGTGTTTGAACCATTCACACACCTCAAATCATCCCAAAACTCAGAATCATCATCTCACCTCCAAATATGCATAACACTAGCCTTATCATGCCAAAATCCATACCAAGCAAATTCTGTCCAAACTAACCTTCTAAACATCATCCATATACTTCATATGAACTGTTCCAACCATCATCCATGATCTGAAACACCAAAATCATCAAGCTAGATCCTCACTTAAGCCATACTGCAGATCGGGTACCATAGATTGATCAAGAGGTTTCCAGTTCATTCCAGGCATTCAAACACCTTCCATAAGGTCCATTGATGCTGTCCAGATCAAGAAACAACAACTGGAACTCCTCATTTGCAGAATTCGATTCTCACTTTTGCCGTTTTTGAAGGTAAGCTACTTGAACTTAAAACTCTATGAATCATGCATCATGAATGAAATATGAACATACCATCTCATTTCTGCACACATAAGGATCATTAACCCTCAATCAATTGCTATTTATCTTGCACATACACAATTTCATGATCAATCTCAGAATTAGGGTTCTTCACGATTTCCAGAAAAATTGATGACTTTAGAGTGAAAATAAATGAAATCAAAGGCCACTATCACGATCCTTGTGAAAAACCGAGCGGAATAGACCCTTTACTTGATCAAAACAACACAGATTTGATGATTTTCAAAAATCAGTTAGGGTTGTGTTCTTGGCGCGTTTTTTGGTTTGAAGAATTCAAATAACTGTTTTAAAATATAATGCATTGAACGCGTATCATAAACAAGCTGCACGCGCAGCTCAGTTGGTCCATGTTTTGGTTGGTAAGAGAGAGGGCGTGGGTTCAACACCCCTAGGGACCAAAAACATTTTTTTAACAACTATTTTTCTTTCATTTTCTTTTACAACTTCATTTAATTATTTAACACATCAAATTAATTCATTTTTCATTCATTTTTTACACACTTCTTGTTTAACACGTATATTTTAAGAATATAAAAAAAAATCATCAAAAAATATTTATTTGATACATTTTTAAATAGGTTTAAAATGACATGTTTTTAAGTGTTTTTTAATACTTTAAAATATTGTTTTTCATTTGATTTTCAAACATAATCACTTGTAAATATTTTTTGAGCAAACCCTAATCATCTAAGTGTTAATTAAGTATAATCTTTTTGCTTATCTTGATTAAACTAACTTCTTTCAAAATTCAAATCGTTTTAAAACAAGCGATCACAATTCTTTTCAAAAACGATAAACCATTTCTTTTTGATTTTCAAAGGAAACTATTGATTAAATCTTTTTAATTGATCAATTGATTTTCAAGACGATGTGGGGCCTCTCGAATATTAGAGAGTATAAGTCCCTTTCCTCTTTCTTTTACAGTTTTTTTGTACAGAAAACTCTTTCAACAAAAACTTTCAAACAGTTTTTTCAAACCTCGCATCATTTTCGAAACAACAAAACTTCAAAGAAACTTCAAACTTTTCAAAGTACCATGGGCCTCCATGTAGGTATAAGTCCCAAGCCCCTTTTGTACATACCTTTTCCTGTACATGAAATTAGGTATTTCATTGTACACACACATTTTTGTACATATCTCAATCTGTTTTTTTAACTTTGAATAACAAACCAAAAATGAAGGTTTTTCTCTTTAAATCTTCCCAAAAAAATACCATGGGCCTCCATGTAGGTATAAGTCCCAAGCCCCTTTGTAAATACCTGTTTACATAGCTTTGAATAAACTCAAGTGGACCTCTCCCCGAGTGTGAGTCCCGAGCCCTGTGTATACAAATGGATCATGCTTACAGGTATATTTCCTTCATAAACTCCATTATATACACACACTTTGTCATATATAACTGTTCATATAACTGTTCATGTTTGTTCATGTACTTGTTCATGTTTGTTCGTACTTGTTCATACTTGTGATTGTGTTATATGCTTGTTCAACATAGTACAACACTAGGTTCCCCATAGCCTCCTATTGGGCTTTGTGCAAAGAATCTCCCTAGTTTAGGTTAGGACATAGAGTATGGTTTCCCGGTGAAATCGCTCTAAGAGCTCAAACCAACTATACCACGCCTCCCCTTGGGCTTTGTACAAACGAGTGTGCCTCCCATAGCCTCCTCTTGGGCTTACAATGCAAGGACCCTGGATTGTCCCTCCCATAGCCTCCTCTTGGGCTTACAATGCAAGGACCCTCGGATAGCCTCCTCTTGGGCTTCGTACAAGGACCCACGGGCTTCTTATAAGCATCCCCAATATCCAAATCAAAAACCCTAGGAGATTAGACATTTATCATCTCTATGATAGGAGTATCTCATCTATATCATCACAAACAATCAATCAATCAAATAACTTTTTTGCCACAAGGCTGGCTAATCAATCAAACTTTTTCTTGCCACAAGGCTGGCTAATCAATCAAACTGTTTTACCACCATACTGGATGATTAATCAAAGTTTTTGTCACAAGGCTGACTTCATTGAAACTTTTGCCACAAGGCTGGCTGATTAATCAAAGTTTCTGTCACAAGGCTGACTTCATTGAAACTTTTGCCACAAGGCTGGTTAAACAACAAAAACATCTTTATCATTCTAAGCACCCTAAGTGGCATGGCCCCGGGCTTATAATGAAAAGATTTTCAAACAAAAAATCAAACAGATGTATGTGATGATATATATTAGATACATCGAACATAGAGATGACATTCGTCTCTTTTCCTTTGCTTCCACTAGCATAAGTGGGAACTACGATTGCTCTGACTTTCTCAACATCCCTTTGAGAATACGTAGGCACAAGGTCTTATCCTTGGCGAGCAAAACTTCTCTCTCAAACCACTCAAATCTTAGCACCCGTAGACCCCGAGCTACAGATGCTCTGATTCCCTCTAAGGGATATGTATGCAGAGGATCGCGATGATCTTTGCGAGCATAATCAAACAAACACCTTAGGTCCCACCTATTTCACAAGAACCTCTCAATAATATGGAATGAAAAAAACAAAGCAAAGAAACCTATAGAGTACTATAGATACGTTGGGTGCTAATACCTTCCCTTCGTATAACCAACCCTCTTACCCAAGATCTCTCCCCCCACTTTTAGGTTATTGCAGCTTTTTTCCTTTTCCTCTTTTGGAAATAATAAAAAATTTGGTCGGAACAAAAGAAAAATCATTTTTTTATGAGCACTCGAGCCCAAAGAAGGCATCAGGTGTCTCATCCCACAAAAAAGAGGAACAAAACGATTTTTCGCCCGCGACAGAAAAATGGCGACTTCACTGGGGACCATCTTTTTATTGTTTCCCAAGGAAGGGTTAATTCTATTTGCTTTATTTTTCATTTCATTTTTACATGTGTGGTTCTTTGGTTCTGTTACTTGTGTGGTTCTGTTACAAGTGATACATTATGGACAAATCCTAACCCGGATTAAGTACACATAAGAAATTAGGTGGAGGGTATAGTCATGTGCAGGCGCACGTGAGAATCCTTCCGCTCAGTGGAGGTTCCTTGTTGGTAATATATGTTTAGCATGTTTCGTAGCGAAGACATTATTACTTTTATTGAACTGTAGAAGCTGAGTTGGCCGTAGAACCCCAACCTATCCTGGCCTTATTAGGTTGTGGTGCAGAAACTATTCAGGTGAAGACTTGGATTAGTTGTCATGCGGAGAACCACACTCAGACGAGTTTTTCTTGAGAATATTGCTGGCTCATGAGTTTAATTGTGGAAAGCCGGTAATATCCGAAAGAAAAATGTAGACTCTGACGTATCAGTAGAACATGTTGTGCAGGTGATTAACTAGAACTATCCCATTTTTGGTTCTCTGACCTCATGCTCGTGACTTTGGACCTTTGAACCTATGCGTTACCATGTTTGCGTTACCATGTTTACCATGTTTGTAGTACCATGTTAGTGTTACCATGTTTGAACTACCATGTTTGCTTTACCATGTTTGAATATGTGGCATCCATGCATTCATACATCCATTAAAAAACCCATCTTTTTCCAAAAAAAAAAAAACATGATTTTTCCAAAAAAAATTTTTAGAATTTTCTTTGCAAACATTATAGGATTAAGTTATGGAGAAAAGGTATACCAAAAAGTACGGTTTCAAAGCACCTGATGTAGAAAGACTGATAGAGTTAGCATCTTCTGTACAAGATCCTTCTAATTTTAGGAAAAGCCATGGAAAGCTTTTGCCTATTTTGAACACTCATGTTGATGAAGGACTTCTCAAAACTCTGGTTCAGTTCTATGATCCCGTCTACCGGTGTTTCACCTTTCCAGACTACCAGTTGGTACCGACCTTGGAAGAATATGCCAATCTTTTGGGTATTCCTGTGTCTGACAAAATACCCTTCAATGGTTTGGAAGCCATTCCTAAGTCACACGTCATTGCAGCAAGTATCCACATGAAGAAATCTGAAGTAAAGAGTAATTGGACTACCAAAGGAAACCTCCCGGGTTTAACTTCACACTTCCTAATAAAGAAAGCCTTTGATTTCATCGAAACTGGTAGCATGATAGCTTTTGAAGCTATACTAGCCTTGCTCATCTATGGGTTGGTTCTGTTTCCCAATGTCGACAACTTTGTTGATATCAATGCCATAAAGATCTTTCTGATTGGAAATCCTGTTCCGACTTTGCTTGGTGACATGTATTTTTCTGTCCATCATAGGAATCGCCAAGGCGGTGGAATCATTATATGTTGTGCACCTTTATTGTTCAAATGGATTGTTTCACACTTACCTGAGTCTCCTATTTTCACGGAAAACCGAGAAGGCTTGCGTTGGCCTCGAAGACTTATGTCTCTTACTAATAATGATATCCATTGGTATACCTTGGCTCGCTGTGGTACAGAAACCATTGATAGTTGTGGGGAGTTCGCCAACGTACCCCTCATTGGTACACAAGGAGGAATTAACTATAATCCGGTCCTAGCCCGACGACAACTCGGGTATGCAAATTCAGTTAAACATGTTGGTCCCTCAGTGGAAGGATACTTCTACCCAGAAGGGGATAATCCTAAAAGGTTGAAAGCGAGAATGGTGAGAGCTTGGTACGACGTCCGATGGAAAGAAAAAGGTGAGGAAAGAAATTGCATTGCCATGGACGCCTACACCTGCTGGGTAAAGAAAAGAGCAAAAGAGTTTCAAATGCCTTATGCTTATGAAAAAACCATGTTTCCTGCAGTATCTCAACGACCCAACATTCCCGCTATGGAGGAATACCAAGACACTTTGGCTAAAATGAGGACAGAAAAAGATGCTTGGGAAGAAAAGTTTCGTAGCACTGATGTGGAAAATAGAAAGTTGAAGAAAAGGGTGAAAGATCACGAAGAAACTCTATTACCAAGATGGATGGCTCATGAGCAAAGATGAGAAGATTCGCCAGAAAGACGCTGCAATCAAGAGGTACATCAAAGAAAGCAAGAAAAATCTGGAAGGCTCGACAAGCAACGCTCCGACTCTTGATGATTGGAAGAATGTTGTTGACAAGCTGAAAGCTGAAAAGGCCGAATTGAAAGCTCACTATGGGAAAGAAATCATGAAGCTCAAGCTGCACAATGCATTTGGTTCTTCGTCTGATGAAGATGCTTAGGATTTGTTTAGCTTTTTATTTATCATTTGCTTTTGTAAGGAGCTACGCTCCAATGTTGTAACATTTCCCATTTATTCAATAAAAGAATAGTTTGTGTTCCAATGTTTGCAGGGAAATAATCTTTAAAATATTTGGGAAAAATCATAAATTTCTTTTTACATACATCATTCTGCATATCGAGTCTGTTGTATAGAGTCTCATCTTTTGGATCTTTCTCCATTAGATCGTCAAGCTGTCGCGTCTCAAAGTTTCTCGACCGCGCTCGCAATCAGATCACAGATACAATACTCGTTCAAATAGAAGAAGAATAATGGAACACTCTGAACAAGAGAATATTGAGCTCCGTGGTACAGTGACCACTCTTCAGGAAAAGTTGGAAAATCTCACTACTCTGGTTGACTCCTTAAGGGCCGCACAGAATCAGCCGCCGCCACCCAACAGCCAAGCAACAGTAACATCTGAAGTCACTACTCCAGTTTCTACAGTTGCGTTCGGTATTCCATCTTTCTCCATGCCAGAAGGTTGGGGCCCGCCTTTCAGCTTCGGTACAGGTTTCCGCCATAATGTTTCTGGGGTTCGAACAGCCACAACTGAAGCGCCTGCTGCACAAAGTTCACAGTTCACTCCAAATCAGGGGGTAACTTTTTCTCAAGTCACTATGGCACTTTCTCAACCCACTATGACGGTTCCGACTCCTATGGTTCACACTGTTCCTTACGGAGACAATGAGATTTATCATGATCAAGGTGACAGCACAAATCCGCGTAATCTTGTGGAAGATCTCCAAGAACAGTTCAACAAGATTCAATTGGAAGTTAAAGCTATCCGTGGAAAAGATTTGTTTGGAAAGAATGCCCAGGAGCTATGTTTGGTTCCCAGTGTACAAATACCTGCTAAATTCAAGGTCCCAGACTTTGAGAAGTACAAAGGTAGTTCTTGTCCACAAAGCCATCTTGTGATGTATGCCAGGAAGATGTCTACTTATGCAGATAATCATCAGTTGCTTATCCATTACTTTCAAGACAGTTTGACTGGTGCCGCACTGAAGTGGTACACAGGCTTGGATAGCACTAATATTCGAACATTCAATGACCTAGGTGAGGCCTTTGTCCGACAATACAAGTATAACTCGGATATGGCTCCGGACAGAGATCAGCTCCGATCCATGGCTCAGAAAGATCATGAAGCTTTTAAAGAATATGCCCAACGATGGAGAGAAACTGCTGCTCAGATTAATCCACCATTAAAAGAGAAAGAGATGACAAAGATCTTTTTGAATACTCTCAGTCCGTTTTATTATGAACGCATGATTGCTAGTGCTCCAAGTGATTTCACCGAAATGGTAAACATGGGTATGCGTTTAGAAGAAGGAGTCCGAACCGGACGTCTAACTAAAGAAGGTGGATCTTCAAGCGGAACCAAAAAGTTCGGAAGTGGTTTCCAAAAGAAGAAGGAACAAAGTGTTGACATGGTATCCCAAGGGAGGCCAAGAGGAAATGTCAATCGTCAACGACAGGTAGCTGCTATTGCACCAGCCATTAATACAGCACCGAATCCGGGGTTTACTCCGCAGTTTCAACAACAACAGCCTCGACCACAGGCTCAGCAGTTTAACAATAATCAGAATCGTGTGCAAAGAGCTCCACAGTTTGATCCGATTCCAATGACCTACACAGAATTGTACCCTGCTTTGATTGAAAGAGGTCTTGTTCAAACTAAAGCACCACCACCCGTACCTGAGAAACTCCCATGGTGGTACAAAGCAGAGGTCTCATGCCCTTATCATCAAGGAGCACCTGGCCATGATCTTGAGCATTGCATAGCTTTGAAATATGAAGTTCAGAGGTTGGTTAGATCTAATCTCCTCTCATTCAGAAATTTGAATCCGAATGTGCAAGCAAATCCGCTGCCCAATCATGGAGGGCATGTTGTAAACATGGTGTATGGATGTCCTGGTCCGTACTGAGTCTATAATATCAATTTCTCAAGAGCAGATTTGGTACAAATGCACGCCACTCTCTGTCGAGGGCCGAGTTTTCGCCAGCATCAATACGGTTCCTGTAGCATATGTTGTGTAGATCCTCACGGATGTTCGATTGTGAGAAGAGATCTCCAAGTGTTGTTGGATAATGGTACTATTCAGATCTACCGAAATAGGGATGAAAATGAAGTTAACATGATAGGATGTTATCCGCATGAGCTTTTAGTCTCAGATATCAACTCGGAAATGCCTAAAGTTAACGTCACCGTTCCTCATTTCAACATGCCTGAGCGCATGGAAGTTACTTACAACAAGCCAAAGGTTCCTGTTACTCCTTTGATCATTTGTCTACCTGGACCTGTTCCTTATGACTCTGACAAGGCAGTTCCATACAACTACAATGCTACAATGATAAAGAATGGACAAGAAGTTCCTTTACCTACTCTTTCATCTGTCGTGAACATTGCTGATGTAAGTCGTGTAACAAGAAGTGGACGTGTGTATACTCCACTACCTTCAAAGCAACCTGTTGCTCCTGCTACCGGACAAAATCCTGTCAATACACCAGTGGGGAATCCCGAGGAAACTCCTGTCAGTAATACAAACACTGATGTTGGTCAGTCCAGTGGAACCAATGTCAATCCTGACTTTGATGAAATTTTGAAACTTATCAAAAGAAGTGAATACAAGATTGTGGATCAGCTTATGCAGACTCCTTCAAAAATCTCAATACTTTCATTGCTGTTGAATTCAGAAGCCCACAGGGAAGCCCTAATGAAGGTCTTAGATCAAGCTTTTGTAGACCATGATGTGACTGTTGACCACTTTGATGGGATAATAGCTAACATACCAGCTTGCAATAATTTGAGCTTCTGTGATGAAGAACTCCCCGAGGAGGGTAGAAATCACAATCTTGCTTTGCACATTTCTATGAACTGTCAGTCAGACTCTTTGTCCAATGTGCTGGTAGACACCGGATCTTCCTTGAATGTGATGCCAAAGACGACTCTTGCTCGCTTGTCTTACCAAGGAATGCCTATGAAGTTCAGTGGTGTAGTTGTCAAAGCATTTGATGGATCGCGAAAATCTGTTATCGGCGAAGTCAACCTTCCCATGACAATTGGTCCACATACATTTCAAATCACCTTCCAGGTCATGGACATTTAAGCTGCTTATAGCTGCCTGTTAGGACGACCATGGATCCATGAAGCAGGGGCAGTAACTTCTACGCTCCATCAAAAGTTAAAGTTTGTAACAAATGGAAAGTTGGTAACAATAAGTGGAGAACAAGCCTTGATGGTGAGCCATTTATCCAATTTCTCTTTCATTGGTGCTGATGATGTGGAAGGAACTCAGTTCCAAGGTCTCTCTTTAGAAGACGAATCTTCCAAAAAGAAAGCATCAATCTCTTCTTACAAAGAGGCAGTAAAAGTAGTGAAAGATGGAATTACCACTGGCTGGGGACAAGTTGTGATCCCGACCAAGAATGAAACTAGAGCAGGTCTCGGATGTTCACCAACATTCTCAAACTGCACCAAGAAGGATGAAACCCTTCGTCCGATCAAAGAAACATTCATTAGTGGAGGATTCCTTAACCCAATTCCTCAAGAGGTTAATGTCCTTATCGAAGAATGCATCGAAGAAGGTCTCTCCGATGATGAAGAAGAATGGAAATGTTATCTCAATGACTCGGGATACATATCTCAGGAAGAACCATACCCTCCTTCAGAGAAATCCAAAGGCAAAGAAACTAAGCCTATTCCTGCAGAGGTCTGGGACACCTTGGGACAACCAAGTGGAAAATATGATTATATGGTGAAATATACTGCGCCTGAAAGTTCAAAGATTGCGATTGAGGATATCCAACCAACTGGATGGGGAGATTCCTTTGAATATAATAGTCAACCAGAAGAGGCTTACCAATACTGTCAATTTCCTCAGCAGCCTGAAATTACTGAAGATTTCAGCTTCAATGCATCTGCCAAGGTTCACAATCCTGAAGATGGTTATTATCACATAAATGCCATTTTTGAAGATGAAGGGGAAGATGGTCCCGCAACTGACTCGGAAAGTGTCGCTGACAATGAGTCTCTTCATCCTGAGGACTGGGAATTACATCCTGAAAATTCTGAAGATTGTGATTCATCTTATGCTCTTCAAGAAGTAGAAGAAGACCGTTTCAACTCTACAAAGAACAAGGGTGACAAACCAGGACCTTCAAATCCTGCTCGACCAGCGGTCAATACTGAAGATAATTCTGGGGAGAATTTTCCTGAATACATAATACACGGAGGTGTTCGTTGCTACTGGAAAGCTGTCGACGTTCCGAATGTTGTTCGCCGCTCAAAGTAATCACCTCGCTGTTATTTTGACCTCCTGCCTTGCCCAAAGCAGAGAGATGTTTTATAGGGCTTTGCTTTTAAATGTTCCGCCCAAATAACTTTGTGTATAGGGCTTTGTTTTAAAAGTTTCCCTCTTTGTCCTGCCCAAGACAAATGAGTTTGTGTTTAGGGCTTTGTTTCAAAAATGAATCATAAATAAAGTGCCATTTTGAATTCCCTACATTATATGTTTTATTTTTTGCTTTTTTTTCTGGAAATGGTAATCCTAAAAAACCAAAATGAAAAAAAACTTTTCAAAAAAAATCTGCATACACTCTTGCATTCATAAATTTTCTGAAATAAATATAAAATCACATGTGTAGATTTACTATTGATAAACCCATTGAATGCAATAACCTTATGCCCTCTCCCAACTTTGAGTTTCCTGTGTTCGAAGCCGAAGAAGAGGAAGAAGAAGAGATTCCGGACGAGATCTCTCGATTACTTAAGCATGAGGAAAGAGCCATTCTGCCTCACAAAGAGCCTTTAGAAAAGATCAACTTGGGTTCTGAAGAAGACAAAAAAAGAAGTGACCATTGGATCGCTGCTTGATACTGATATCAAGAGTAAGTTGACAGACCTTCTCAAAGAATATGTTGACGTGTTTGCCTGGTCCTACCAAGACATGCCTGGGTTGGATACCAATATTGTTCAGCATTACTTGCCATTGAAGCCAGAATGTCCGCCAGTTAAGCAGAAATTGCGAAGGACTCACCCTGATATGGCTAACAAGATCAAAGTGGAAGTTCAAAAGCAACTCGACGCAGGTTTTCTTGTCACCTCAGAATATCCTCAATGGTTGGCCAACATAGTGCCAGTTCCGAAGAAAGATGGAAAAGTCAGA
Organism: Vicia villosa; assembly: GCF_029867415.1. Classification (NCBI taxonomy): domain Eukaryota; kingdom Viridiplantae; phylum Streptophyta; class Magnoliopsida; order Fabales; family Fabaceae; genus Vicia; species Vicia villosa. Next base: position 33,322,030 of record NC_081181.1, read on the forward strand.
ATGTGTGTTGACTACCGTGACTTGAACAAGGCCAGTCCAAAAGATGACTTTCCATTACCGCATATCGACATGCTGGTTGATAACACCGCTAAGTTCAACGTCTTTTCCTTCATGGACGGGTTCTCCGGTTATAATCAGATTAAGATGGCTCCTGAAGATATGGAGAAGACATCTTTCATCACCCCATGGGGTACTTTTTGCTACAAAGTGATGCCGTTTGGATTAAAGAATGCCGGCGCAACTTACCAAAGGGCAATGACTACTCTCTTTCATGACATGATGCATAAAGAAATAGAAGTTTATGTGGACGACATGATAGCCAAGTCCAGCACAGAAGAAGAACATATTGAATACCTTCTGAAGTTGTTTCAAACGACTAAGGAAATATCAGCTTCGCTTGAATCCTAACAAATGTACTTTTGGGGTTAGATCTGGAAAACTCTTGGGTTTCATTGTCAGCCAAAGAGGTATTGAAGTAGATCCCGACAAAGTCAGAGCTATTCAAGAGATGCCTGCACCAAAAACAGAAAAGCAAGTAAGAGGATTTCTCGGACGATTGAACTATATCTCCAGATTCATCTCTCAAATGACTGCTACTTGTGGGCCAATTTTCAAGCTTCTCCGCAAAGATAAAGGGGTTGTATGGACTGAAGATTGCCAAAAAGCGTTCGACAGTATCAAAGAATACTTGTTAGAACCACCAATATTGATTCCTCCAGTTGAAGGAAGACCACTAATCATGTACCTTACAGTGTTAGAAGAATCCATGGGTTGTATGCTTGGACAGCAAGATGAAACCGGTAAGAAGGAGCATGCCATCTATTACCTGAGTAAGAAATTCACAGATTGTGAGTCTCGTTACTCCATGCTCGAAAAAACGTGTTGTGCTTTGGCTTGGGCTTCAAAACGTCTCCGCCAATACATGATCAACAATACTACTTGGTTAATCTCCAAAATGGATCCGATCAAGTATGTCTTTGAAAAGCCTGCCTTAACAGGAAGGATTGCCCGATGGCAAATGCTGTTATCCGAATATGACATTGAGTACCGTGCTCAAAAAGCGGTCAAAGGAAGCGTTCTCGCCGATCACTTGGCGCATCAACCAATCAATGAATATCAATCTCTCAAGTTTGACTTTCCTGACGAAGATGTCATGTACTTAAAGATGAAAGATTGTGACGAACCGTTACCAGAAGAAGGTCCTGAGCCTGGATCAAGATGGGGCCTAATTTTTGATGGAGCAGTAAACGCTTTTGGCAATGGAATTGAGGCAATCATCATCACTCCCAAGGGTACTCATATCCCGTTCTCCGCCAGATTACTATTTGATTGCACCAACAACATCGCAGAATATGAAGCTTGTATCATGGGTCTCGAAGAAGCCATTGACTTAAGGATCAAGATCCTCGACATATATGGAGATTCAGCCCTCGTGATCAACCAAATCAAAGACAAGTGGGAAACTTACCACCCTGGCTTGATTCCTTACAGAGATTATGCAAGACGTCTGTTGACTTTCTTCAACAAAGTTGAGTTGCATCATATACCTCGAGATCAGAATCGAATGGCAGACGCCTTGGCTACTCTATCTTCTATGTTCAAAGTCAGTCACTGGAATGATGTGCCTACAGTCATAATCACGCGCCTTGAAAGGCCCGCCTATGTGTTTGCAACTGAAGCAGTCATCGATGATAAACCGTGGTTCCACGACATCAAGCGCTTCCTTCAAACTCAAGAGTACCCACTTGGGGCATCAAACAAAGATAAGAAAACTCTAAGGAGACTTTCTGGCAGTTTCTTCCTGAACGGAGATGTGCTATACAAAAGAAACTTCGACATGGTTTTGCTCAGATGCGTGGATAGACATGAAGCAGACATGTTAATGCATGAAGTGCATGAAGGGTCCTTTGGAACTCATTCAAACGGGCATGCAATGTCCAAGAAGATCTTAAGAGCAGGATACTATTGGTTGACAATGGAATCAGACTGTTACAAACACGTGAAGAGATGTCACAAGTGCCAGATCTACCCAGATAAGATCCATGTGCCACCGACTCTACTCAACGTTCTCTCATCTCCATGGCCTTTTTCCATGTGGGGTATCGACATGATTGGAATGATCGAACCGAAAGCTTCAAACGGTCATCGTTTCATCTTAGTGGCAATTGATTACTTCACCAAATGGGTCGAAGCAGCATCTTACGCCAATGGTACAAGACAAGTGGTTGTGAGGTTTATCAAGAATAACATCATTTGCCGATATGGTATTCCCAGCAAGATCATTACTGACAATGGTTCAAACTTGAATAACAAAATGATGAAAGAACTGTGTGAGGAATTCAAGATTGAGCATCATAACTCTTCTCCTTACAGACCAAAAATGAACGGCGCCGTCGAAGCTGCCAACAAGAACATTAAGAAGATTGTCCAGAAAATGGTCCTCACTTACAAAGACTGGCATGAAATGCTGCGATTTGCTTTACATGGATACCGTACTTCAGTGCGTACTTCAACAGGGGCAACTCCCTTTTCTCTAGTATACGGCATGGAAGCTGTGCTCCCCGTAGAAGTTGAAATCCCATCAATGAGAGTCCTCATGGAAACTAAGTTATCAGAGGCTGAATGGTGTCAAAGCAGATACGATCAGTTGAACTTAATCGAAGAAAAAACGTATGACTGCTCTATGCCATGGACAGTTATACCAAGCAAGGATGAAACAAGCTTTCAACAAAAAGGTTCGACCTCGTGAATTTCAAGAAGGCGACCTCGTGCTTAAAAAGATCTTGTCTTTTCAACCAGATTCTAGGGGCAAATGGTCTCCGAATTACGAAGGCCCGTATGTTGTCAAAAGAACATTTTCTGGCGGCGCCATGACTCTTGTAACCATGGATGGTGATGAACTCCCACATCCTGTGAATGCTGATGCAGTCAAGAAATACTTTGTCTAAAAAATACAAAAGAACAGCTCGGTAAGTCGAAAACCCACAAAGGGCGACTTAGGCAAAAATGAGCGTCTCGGTGGACTGAAAACCTGAAAGGGCGGTCCAGGCAAAAATTAGGGACAATAAACAGAAAAAATTCATCCTGGTAGATTGAAAACCTGAAAGGGCAATCTAGGCAAAAATTAGGGATTCATGACAAAGTAACTGCATCAGTCCATACTTCGTCACCTGAGGAGTCTTTTTCATCAAAGGATCTTCAATCAAATCATCGCCAATCTGAAGCGACAAGCACAGTTGGAATTCAAAGTTGTAAGGGAATAGTGGTTATTGCTTTCAATGTAGCCTTTTCCGCATAATTACCATTTCCAACTTTTGTAAATACTCTATGGAATCACACCTTTAGCTGATTACCATCCTATTAAATAAATTTGAGCCTTGTGCCCATTTGTTTGCAATCTCTAATTTCTTTTAGCTTGCAAAATGACGCTTTAATTGTGTTATTCACTTTTGAAAAAAAAAAGAAAAAAAAGTTTTAAATGAATTTACTTCACTTTTTCAAAATAAAAACGAAACTTTCCTTTGAGTTGTGAACAACAGAAGGAACATCAACAACTATCTCCATAGGATGAACCAAAGATTATCCTTCAGAATTGTTTGTTTTCCCAAAAAGAAGATGATGAGACAACGGTATTCTTGTCCCAGAAAAGAATTCTTAAAGCAATTACCCCAGTGAAGAAGCTCTTTTATCCCCAGTGAAGAAGGTCTTTTATCCCCAGTGAAGAAGGTCTTTTATCCCTAGTGACGAAGATTTCCAATCTCCAGTGAAGAAGTTCTTCCATCTCAATAAGAAAAGATGCTTATCTTCCCCAGAGAAGTTTAAAGCACGAAGCATCATTCATCACCTGTGTTATCTACACCGAGTTGAAAAACATTTGCCAAGTATCTGGTTGTATTGCGACGTCGGTCCCTCTCCAGTATACACTTCATTATCTGTCAATATTGTTAGCATGCATGCGACATTCATGACATTCATCATTCATACATACTTGCATCATTTATGCATTCTTGCATTTTTCAATGTTTGCTTTAAAATCACTTGTTTAGGATATATCTATCCTCAAAAAAAAAAAAAAAAAGGGAAAAGAAACAAGTATGGGCGTGTCATCTCTCCAAGTAGGTCGTCACCCATAAGCAAAAAGAACATGTTCTTTCTCCAGTTCCCCACTGAGATCATTCCTCGTGGAAGAAGGTTGCTTTAGTTTCTCCTCTCAAAACGAAGGAGAAAATACCCATTCGAGTTCATTCCTCATTGGGTACAAAGTCTTGTTTGACTGTTCTTTCCAATTCATTCTTGGTTAGAACCTTGTCTTTACCAGAGATTCAAATTCCGATTCCTCAAACAAAGTCGTGAAAAAATAGACAATAAGCAATAGCCTCATCGTTTGAGCAGCTTATGTCTCTTTCAAAAGATTTTCCTCTCTAGGAAATCAAACATGAAGACCATTTGACAATCAGGGCCTTATTACTGTTCACAAGGATGAATATCCAGTAATTTCCCTAACAAAGTCTCCAAGATCATTTTATCACTCGTCTGATAATTGATCATGTCTTCAAAACCACTGTCACGAGTCTGGTAGTCGGTAACCCTTTTGTTCTGGTTATATTATTAACATGTCTATCACCATGCTGATAGTCGGTAATATTAACCGAACCTTTGAAACTCTTTTACCTTGTCAAGTCTATCACAATGCTGATAGTCGGTAATACAGTTTCACACCTTCCACCTTCGCATTATTAACAAGTCTATCCCTATGCTGATAGTCGGTAATGTCGATAGGTAAGCTTTTCTTACAAAGCTATCATTCCCCGGTGAAGCATACACTTGCCTTCCCGAAAAGACAAAACGGATTCTCTTCCTAAAACGGATTGAGGTATCCTTCCCAATCTCTTTTCCCCAGCGGAGTCAGTTCTTGATATCCCCTCTGTAAAGACATCCTTGCATCATTCGCAATTTTGGTATCTTAGGTCCAAAATTCGCGTCTTCTGATATTTAAGTCTCTTCCACCCTATCAAAACGAAGATTTTCAATCTTCATGTCTCAGGTTGAAGAAACTTAAATAGGGGCATCTGTCATACCCCAATTTTTGACCTAAGATACCACCTCATATCATAGCATATGCATCATTTGCATCTCTAACAAATTGCATAGCCTGTGTTTGTTACTTGTGACTCAGCAGGATTCAAACAAGAAATCACTCATCAATACAAGTAACAATCAATTAGGGTTTTGTTCTCCCTTCATCTCAAATGAATCATCTTCATCAAAAATCAACATTTTGTCCTCAGAGATTCATTTCAACAAGCTCAAAGGCTCTGAATCAACCAAGTTAGGGTTTTGACTGAAGATAGCATACTCCTGACTTTTGCTCAGAATTTGACCTAATGACTTGGGACATGACCTCAAGACCCCAAGTACATCATTTTAGCCTAATCTATTGGCTCAATACATCTCCTACACAAGGATTGATCAACAGTGAAATTTCAAGTCATCAGAATTAGGGTTTTTGAACTATCAGGGACTGAAATCAGGGATCACATTTGGGAAACCCTAAAAATCCCCAGGGAGTCAATCAAAGATTTCAATCATCCTCTAATAATCCCTATGACAACATCCAATGGAAATTGTGTCTCAATTCAAGATCCACAGTCATCAATTTCATCTGGTCGACAATTAGGGTTTTTGACCTAATTCATCTGAACAACTGACTTTTTAATCAGGACAAGATGTCACAACTCAAACTATGATTCAATATCCTCTAATGCTTCAATATGATCCATTCATACCATTCATTTGGTGAGAATAGCCTGTTTCATTTGAAAACTCCAAAAACGCGATTCGTCTGAAAAAGTCAACTGTACAAAATCACCATTGACTTTTGGGGAATTTTGGTCAACCATGACTTTTAAAGTTTTAAATCATCAATATATGATATGAGAAGTCATTTGATCAAGAAAAATCAAGAAAATCAATCAAGAATCAAAAAGTCAAAAGTTTGACTTTTCATACTTAGAAAAATTTCTAAGTGTTTTTCATGGTTTTTTCCAAACTTTGGAAGGGAATTTCTCAAAATTTCACCTACAAACTGAAAAAAACTTCCAACATGAAAGTTGTAGATTTTGATCCAATAAACAACTTTGACACATATAAATTATTTCCATAAGATCAACCATTTAAGAGATATGGAGCTTCAAAGTTGGTACTTTTTGAAAACTTCACTTAAAACTTCATTTTTCTCAAAATTTATGGATCTTTTTCACCCATTTCCTTAAAGGTCTTGAAGAAACTTTCAACTAGAGTTTTGAAGTGTGTAACATGAGCTTTCCAAAATGTCCAAGAGCATGAAAAAATATGGAGTGTAGCCATGGTTTTGAATTTTGACATTAGTGAACTTTTCACTTGAAATTTCATGCCATTTTCACTAAGTTATGAACCAAATTGCCAAATGGTCCAAGTAATGATACATAGAGGCAATAATTGGAAGATATTTTCTGATTTGAGACAGATGGGAAAGAGATAAGAAGCATAGCCAATTTTAACCATGGTTTAGTAACTTTAACCATATGCATTTAATGGTAAGATTCCTTTCTATCCTTTAAGTGCCAAATCACCAAAGAAGAAGCAAGTTGCAAAGCTCTGAATTCAGAATGTTTGGCCAATAAATAGAGGTCCTTACCTCATTCAAAATCACACCAAAACCTCACAAAAGATAGGTTTTCTCTTTCTTTCTTGAATTGCAAGTTTTAAGTTTCAAAGTGAGGAAGAAATCCCAACCTCCAAACCCTTGAAGTTCTGGCCAAAGTAATGATTCTAACATCTCATAAACATCATATATGATGTGTTTGAACCATTCACACACCTCAAATCATCCCAAAACTCAGAATCATCATCTCACCTCCAAATATGCATAACACTAGCCTTATCATGCCAAAATCCATACCAAGCAAATTTTGTCCAAACTAACCTTCTAAACATCATCCATATACTTCATATGAACTGTTCCAACCATCATCCATGATCTGAAACACCAAAATCATCAAGCTAGATCCTCACTTAAGCCATACTGCAGATCGGGTACCATAGATTGATCAAGAGGTTTCCAGTTCATTCCAGGCATTCAAACACCTTCCATAAGGTCCATTGATGCTGTCCAGATCAAGAAACAACAACTGGAACTCCTCATTTGCAGAATTCGATTCTCACTTTTGCCGTTTTTGAAGGTAAGCTACTTGAACTTCAAACTCTATGAATCATGCATCATGAATGAAATATGAACATACCATCTCATTTCTGCACACATAAGGATCATTAACCCTTAATCAATTGCTATTTATCTTGCACATACACAATTTCATGATCAATCTCAGAATTAGGGTTCTTCACGATTTCCAGAAAAATTGATGACTTTAGAGTGAAAATAAATGAAATCAAAGGCCACTATCATGATCCTTGTGAAAAACCGAGCGGAATAGACCCTTTACTTGATCAAAACAACACAGATTTGATGATTTTCAAAAATCAGTTAGGGTTGTGTTCTTGGCGCGTTTTTTGGTTTGAAGAATTCAAATAACTGTTTTAAAATATAATGCATTGAACGCGTATCATAAACAAGCTGCACGCGCAGCTCAGTTGGTCCATGTTTTGGTTGGTAAGAGAGAGGGCGTGGGTTCAACACCCCTAGGGACCAAAAACATTTTTTTAACAACTATTTTTCTTTCATTTTCTTTTACAACTTCATTTAATTATTTAACACATCAAATTAATTCATTTTTCATTCATTTTTTACACACTTCTTGTTTAACACGTATATTTTAAGAATATAAAAAAAAATCATCAAAAAATATTTATTTGATACATTTTTAAATAGGTTTAAAATGACATGTTTTTAAGTGTTTTTTAATACTTTAAAATATTGTATTTCATTTGATTTTCAAACATAATCACTTGTAAATATTTTTTGAGCAAACCCTAATCATCTAAGTGTTAATTCAGTATAATCTTTTTGCTTATCTTGATTAAACTAACTTCTTTCAAAATTCAAATCGTTTTAAAACAAGCGATCACAATTCTTTTCAAAAACGATAAACCATTTCTTTTTGATTTTCAAAGGAAACTATTGATTAAATCTTTTTAATTGATCAATTGATTTTCAAGACGATGTGGGGCCTCTCGAATATTAGAGAGTATAAGTCCCTTTCCTCTTTCTTTTACAGTTTTTTTGTACAGAAAACTCTTTCAACAAAAACTTTCAAACAGTTTTTTCAAACCTCGCATCATTTTCGAAACAACAAAACTTCAAAGAAACTTCAAACTTTTCAAAGTACCATGGGCCTCCATGTAGGTATAAGTCCCAAGCCCCTTTTGTACATACCTTTTCCTGTACATGAAATTAGGTATTTCATTGTACACACACATTTTTGTACATATCTCAATCTGTTTTTTTAACTTTGAATAACAAACCAAAAATGAAGGTTTTTCTCTTTAAATCTTCCCAAAAAAATACCATGGGCCTCCATGTAGGTATAAGTCCCAAGCCCCTTTGTAAATACCTGTTTACATAGCTTTGAATAAACTCAAGTGGACCTCTCCCCGAGTGTGAGTCCCGAGCCCTGTGTATACAAATGGATCATGCTTACAGGTATATTTCCTTCATAAACTCCATTATATACACACACTTTGTCATATATAACTGTTCATATAACTGTTCATGTTTGTTCATGTACTTGTTCATGTTTGTTCGTACTTGTTCATACTTGTGATTGTGTTATATGCTTGTTCAACATAGTACAACACTAGGTTCCCCATAGCCTCCTATTGGGCTTTGTGCAAAGAATCTCCCTAGTTTAGGTTAGGACATAGAGTATGGTTTCCCGGTGAAATCGCTCTAAGAGCTCAAACCAACTATACCACGCCTCCCCTTGGGCTTTGTACAAACGAGTGTGCCTCCCATAGCCTCCTCTTGGGCTTACAATGCAAGGACCCTGGATTGTCCCTCCCATAGCCTCCTCTTGGGCTTACAATGCAAGGACCCTCGGATAGCCTCCTCTTGGGCTTCGTACAAGGACCCACGGGCTTCTTATAAGCATCCCCAATATCCAAATCAAAACCCTAGGAGATTAGACATTTATCATCTCTATGATAGGAGTATCTCATCTATATCATCACAAACAATCAATCAATCAAATAACTTTTTTGCCACAAGGCTGGCTAATCAATCAAACTTTTTCTTGCCACAAGGCTGGCTAATCAATCAAACTGTTTTACCACCGTACTGGATGATTAATCAAAGTTTTTGTCACAAGGCTGACTTCATTGAAACTTTTGCCACAAGGCTGGCTGATTAGTCAAAGTTTCTGTCACAAGGCTGACTTCATTGAAACTTTTGCCACAAGGCTGGTTAAACAACAAAAACATCTTTATCATTTCTTAGCACCCTAAGTGGCATGGCCCCGGGCTTATAATGAAAAGATTTTCAAACAAAAAATCAAACAGATGTATGTGATGATATAGATTAGATACATCGAACATAGAGATGACATTCGTCTCTTTTCCTTTGCTTCCACTAGCATAAGTGGGAACTACGATTGCTCTGACTTTCTCAACATCCCTTTGAGAATACGTAGGCACAAGGTCTTATCCTTGGCGAGCAAAACTTCTCTCTCAAACCACTCAAACCTTAGCACCCGTAGACCTCGAGCTACAGATGCTCTGATTCCCTCTAAGGGATATGTATGCAGAGGATCGCGATGATCTTTGCGAGCATAATCAAACAAACACCTTAGGTCCCACCTATTTCACAAGACCTCTCAATAACATGGAATGAAAAAACAAAGCAAAGAAACCTATAGAGTACTATAGATACGTTGGGTGCTAATACCTTCCCTTCGTATAACCAACCCTCTTACCCATGATCTCTCCCCCCACTTTTAGGTTATTGCAGCTTTTTTCCTTTTCCTCTTTTGGAAATAATAAAAAGTTTGGTCGGAACAAAAGAAAAATCATTTTTTTATGAGCACTCGAGCCCAAAGAAGGCATCAGGTGTCTCATCCCACAAAAAAGAGGAACAAAACGATTTTTCGCCCGCGACAGTAACCACATAACCAAACATAACATACTCGCAAAAGATGCGTAACACAAATAATCAAAGAGGACGGATACACATAAACACCTGAATGTATTCATACGTATATATATGCATCGGTAAACAAAATATCCACAACATTCCTCCAAAATACACCGTATGAGAAGGTATCCAAAATACATAATACGAATGCATCTAAAGGATCAAATATACATCAAAAGGATCCTATAAGCATTATCTACAAAATAAGTGTTCGATCCCCCCCTAGGTGTTACGTATCACGAGCGGACGACACCAAAACGGACGACTACAAAGAGAGCACCTACACTTGCGGATCACCTGCACATTACCCACGAGTAGGTAACATTAAGGCAGAAGGGTGAGAATATAATTCATAATGAAAGCATGATCAATATAGTAATGCCCACAAATATCATTAAGAATCATATAACAAGATAATCCAACAAGTCAACCACAGTCAATATATAAGTAATGCGGTACATGAATGATAACATAAATTATAAAGACTGACGATGATGAATGAGACTCGACTATGCGTATGCATGTGGTACCAAATCCGGAGTAAAACTCCTCCTTGTCATTATGACAAATACACCTGCCAAGCATTATGATGGGACTTTATTCCACTCAGGAAGCCCGCAGGATGTCGTCATCGAGCATTTAGCTCCCACTGATGACCTCTTGCCACTCAGGCTAATATACCGTTACCGAGCATTAAGCCCCTACTGGTAACCAATGCCCGCAGGCCATCTGTTAACAGCATTCCGCCATTAACGTATTGAAATGTTATGCTGTGCATACAAACGACTCGATTACATAATAACAACAACAATAATATAACTCGGTCACATATCCACATCACACCGGTTATATTAATCCACACGGATACATCATCAAAATTGCCACTCAGGCGTTCATATTCACACAGCACACATATATCGTCAAAACATACTTGATTAGAAAATATCATTTCACAAAATACATTTATGAAAAAATCATTCAACCACCAACACACTCCTCTTTATCATAAAGCATACTCAAGGGTTCTCATAATACTTCAAACGGCGCGTAGAAACGACATACGGTTCAAAAGATACAACAAAACGAAGTTTGGAAAACAAAATTTCGCACAGTCCGCTTGAGCTCCGCTCAGCGGACCCAGACAGGGAATCATCAAACAAAATTACAGAACCTCCGCTCAGCGGACCCTCACAGAGATTTCTCTGCAAAAGGACCTCCGCTCAGCGGACCCCCTCCGCTCAGCGGACCTGCGTAAACCTAGAAAAATCAGTTCTGCTACAGACCTGCAAAACCCCATCCAATCCTCTCAAAACCTCAAATAAGCTTCCCTACACATCCTACACAACCCATACAAGCCATACATTCACTCTATCAATCAATGATCCATGGCTCATTCACTAAATGTCAATAACCTAACAATTTCTTCATGAAGAAGAAAACATGGAGAAATGAAAAACAAACATGATCCATGGGAATATCTATCATCATAGTACACATACACACCACAAAATCAAGTTTATAACTTCAAAGCTCACAAAACACCCAATTTACCATTGTTGATCAAGCTTAGAAAAGAGCAAGTACAAGAACAAAACACACAAAACTATAGGAACCATACAATCAAGATAAACTAGATTCATCCCCCTTACCTTGGTTGGATTCTTGGCTCTAGCTTGGTTTGGATTCCTACACTTCTCTTCTTCTCTTTGTTTTTCTCTTCTTTCTCTTCTCTTCACAAGCTCTCTTTCTTTCTTTCCCAAAATATCTCAAAATATCTCTTTTTCTCTCTATATCTCTTTCTATTTCTCTACTTCTCATATTCACCCTCTTAACTCTCATTAATTCTAATTTTGGCCCAAATGTCACTAAACATTAATTCTAACCAATTAACACCCAAAACATAATAATTACACACATGGAAAGTAATAAGTAAAATATTAGCAAAATTAATATTTACTGACTGACTCGACTCAAAAACGGTAAAATTTAGGAAAATGTAGCAAACATCACAATTAATCAGAAAAACACATTTACGGGCGTTACAACCCTCCCCCACTTAAAAGATTTTCGTCCTCGAAAATAAAGATTACCTGCTACAAACAACTCAGGATAGGAGTCTCGCATCTTGCTCTCCAACTCCCAGGTCAAACTCTCACCTGCCGCACTTAACCATACGACTTTCACCAAGGCGATCTCCTTGCCTCGCAGAGTCTTAGTCTCACGATCCTCAATACGCACCAGTATCGTCTCAACCGTCAGGTTCTCACGCACTTGCACATCATCCATCTGAATCACATGGGACGGATCCGCAATGTATCTCCTCAACCGAGACACATGGAATACATCGTGCAGATTAGCAAGACTTGGCGGTAACGCCACCCGATACGCAACTTTGCCAACTCGCTCTGATATCTGATAAAGACCAATAAAACGGGGAGTAAGCTTCCTCGATTTCAAAGCTCGTCCAACACCAGTCATAGGTGTAACTCTTAAGAATACATGATCACCGGCTTGGAATTCCAAATCTTTCCTTCCCTTGTCATGATAACTCTTTTGCCTACTCTGTGAACTTCTCATCTTCTCACGAGTAAATTTCACCTTCTCTGTAGTCTCTCTTACTATCTCAGGTTCGAGTATCACACTCTCGCCCGATTCAAACCAACACAATGGAGTTCTACACTTACGACCATATAGCGCTTCAAAAGGTGCCATTCCGATACTAGAATGAAAACTGTTGTTGTAAGTGAATTCTATCAACGGAAGATAAGTATCCCACGAACCTCCCTTCTCTAGAACACATGCCCTCAACAAGTCTTCTAACGATTGAATAGTCCTTTCGGTCTGACCGTCTGTCTGAGGGTGATAAGCCAAACTCAACCTCAACTTAGAACCTAGAGCCTCTTGCAAACCTCTCCAAAAATCCGATGTGAACCTTGGATCTCTATCCGACACAATACTCAACGGTATACCATGTAGTTTCACAATCACCTTGATATAAATCTCAGCCAACTTCGCAACTGGAAAAGTGATGTTAATAGGAATAAAGTGAGCAGACTTTGTCAACCTATCAACAATCCCCCAAACCGCATCAAAACCTCTCACAGTATTTGGTAAACTCGTCACAAAGTCCATAGAAATACTATCCCATTTCCACTCTGGAATATCCAACGGTTGCAACAACCCTGCAGGACGCTGATGCTCCACTTTTGACTTCTGACATACCAAACACGCATACACAAACTGAGCCACATCCCTTTTCAAACTAGACCACCAAAAGATCTTCTTCAAATCCTGATACATCTTATTGGCTCCCGGATGAATACTCAAACTGCTTCTGTGACCTTCCTCTAAAATCATCTTTTTCAGCTCAGAATCATCAGGTACACAAATTCGACCACGGAATCTCAAAACACCCTGACCATCCACTCTGAAGTCGCCATCATCACTTTGATTTGCCACCATAAACAAATCAACAAGTTTCACATCCATTTTCTGTCTCTCGCTAACGGTCGACAGAAAATCATTCGTCACTTTCAACATACCCATCTTCACACTACCTGGCGTCAATTCACATACTAAACTAAGATCACGAAACTGCTCCAAAAGTTCCCACTCCTCCGCCATCATAGCGGACATATGCAAAGATTTCCGACTCAAAGCATCGGCGACCACATTAGCTTTACCAGGATGGTTGTCATACCCCAAAATTTGCCCATACAATTTCTCTTATACAAATTCAAAACGATACACAAAACTCTAAACATTTCCAAATGGGCCTATATTCTTTTCATCCAATAGTCATCTACCAATTTTTAGTATTTATTTATTCTATTTATTTTGAGTTTAATCATTTAAATTCAATTTAAATTGAATAAAATAATAGTAAGAATCAAAGATTATATGTGGCTTCAATTTTGATTTAATATCTCATCAAAACAATAAGGGAAATAATTGGAGCTCATTTAAAGAATGATTGGAGAGACTTGGTACAAGATTAATATTTTTTTAATTAAATTTCAATCAAAAATATTCTACACTCAATCATATCAATTACCAAGATTTGAAGCTATTTTGTTGACCTAATCTGTGCTTTATAAAGAGGCTGCAAGGTTTATATGAGGGAGTTTTTTTTGGGGGGGACCGAAATTCTGCAGCTTCATACTCTTAACAAACTCAAAAAAATTCAAGGAAAAAGCAATTCGTGTTTGGAGTAGCAGCCGTTTTCAAGAGGATCTGAGGGTTAAATCACGTTCTTGAAGCGTTGGAGAAGCTTTCCCGGTCAGTTCGAGGCTTGAAGCACGACGAATCATCACCTCCTCCCCCACGGTTTGACTATCTTTTTCGGTTTTCAATTACAATGATTTTTGCATCATAAACGTATTTCTATTGTATAATATTGTTTGTTATGAATCTCTGGTCGTTTCTGAATCATTTAATTGAAGCTTGCATGCCAATGGTGTAAGCTACCATTGTTAGGGTTCCTTGCTCTTCAATTGGGGTTTTCGTATATGGGCGGTTTCAGGAAAAATTAATGAGCGCATTAGACTCGCAACGCTGTTTACTGTCGATCTGGGTTGTTATTTATAATTATTTGTGCTGGTATTATTGAGTTTGATGTTTGCAGCGTATAGCCATGGCACAAGTCTGTAGGTAAAAGGGGTCTGAAACTGTAGGTAAAAGTCTCAGCCTCCACGAGGAAGACAAAGGCTGGGCGCGTTATTTTGTTTTTAAATTCATTAACGTCGTTTAAATTATTATATTGATCACGCGCCCGTTTGTTATCAGCAACTGTAATGTGCTGGGTTGGTAAAGGCGTTCTTGTGACATGCGTGAGGGCCTGGGTTCGAACCCTACCCTCCACGCTGTTATTTTGTCAATTTGTATCATGTAGCTTGCAGGATGATCCAGTGGCCGCGCCTGCATCAAGGCTATGGTGCGTCATCATCTGATGACCATGGGATCTCTGTAAGATCTGATCCAACGCACGCCATGATGAAGTCACACCATGGACACTCACCTAGCAACCACACTGGATAAAAGCTGAGTATTTCTAAATTTTTTTATTTTAAGTATACAACATTATTTTTATTTGGTTTATATATTTATTTCTCTCCAAATTCATTATGATAAAAATCATTCTAATCTTATTTTCTCTTGTTCTAAAAAAAAATTTATTATTACTAATAATTTTACTAAATTTAGATAATTAAATAAATTAATCTATTTGTTTAACTATTTAATTACAATTTTTTTTTAATTGATTAAGTTATTAGGATTAGATAATTAAATCAGAAAATATATTTTACCGATTTAATTAATTAGGTTGAAACCAATAATTAATTAGTTCGATTTTATTTATTCTATTAATCATGGTTAACTTGCACCCTAATTAGGGTTTGCGAGAATAAGTCATACACTGAAATATATTTATTTTTCTGTGCCTTTTCAGGATTGTCTTTCCAGGTGCCTTCCGATTACGCACCACGTCAAATTAAAAGCTAAGTCCTATTTCATATTTATTTTAAATATTCATTCTATTTTATTTTTGTTTCTTCCCTCCAAATTAGAGTTAGCCTTAATTGTCGTTGAATTAGCCATACACTCAGTGTATTTTATTCTTCTGTCAATTCTCAGATGGTCAGAGTCAATGCTTCAGGCTACCTCCGACTATCAACCTTCGTCAATCGAAGCTAAGTTTCTTTTACCCTTTTTCTTTTATTGTTATTTTATTGAATAGGGTTAACCATAATTGCTTCTGAACCGATAATGCACTCACCCCCTCTATTTATTCTTTCTTTTCCAATTTTCAGGGTTTGTCAATTGCCAAAGCTACGCGTATCGGTAATCCTAAACCCTGACTTTAATGCTTTTCTGTTTAATTATACTTATGTCAAACCCTATTAAGGGATCCGCTGGTTACAATCTCCCTCCCCATATTTGTTAATTATTTGTTAAACTGCGTGGTTAGTAATTTAGGGAGTGCAACTTTGAATCAATTAGAATCATTAAATACAAGATAAATAACTGAACTGAACCACATGATTGTTGCACACACGCACTCTTTTATGGTAACCTCTCTGTTGCCTTCTTGCCTTGTTGCCTGTTGCCTTTGTGTTTTTTTGCAGAATAAGCCATGTCCCTCGAATATGAGGATACCTCAGCCATGTTGCCTCGAATACTAAAGGTCATACGACCCTAAATGATGCTGCCTTTGATACACAATATGACCTCGACCCTCGGAAGTTGCCCACGAAAAAAGGCTGAGGTATCTTCTGGTTGCCTAACAAAAATGGCTTATTCTGATCCTTGCCTTAGACTACCTGCCCCTCCATGGCATGGGACAGTCTTATGGCAAAGGATGCTTCGATGACCCTTCAACCTCCAAACGAAAGGCTTCCTGCCCTCTTATGGCAAGGATAGACCCTTTCATTCTGAAAGGCTAAAAAGAGACCTATCATCTGAGTTTAAGGTAATTGCCCCTAATTGCCTTGCAATGCTCAAACCTTTTTATTATATTCTTTCTCATAATTTTTCAAAAGGGCTACGCTCATTTACGAGCTAAAGTCCCTATCTCTTTCATCTACATTTTCTAAACAAACGAGCAAGCAAAGCAATTAAGAGCCCATGGAAAACCATGGATGCAAAGGGTGCCTTACACCTTTCCTTTGCATAAATTACCCCCCGAACTTAGATTTCTTTAAAAAGGTTTTTTTTCTGTTTCTTTTTGCCTTTCCGAATATTGTTTGGATAAAATAAAAGTCGGTGGCGACTCTTGCTTAACCGCGACATTTCAATATAAAAGTCAGTTCACCGTATTACAATGGTAATTCAAGCTAAAGTCATAGTCCTTCAAGAATTCCAACCACCTACGTTGTCTCATGTTCAACTCTTTCTGATCAAATAAGTATTTCAAACTCTTATGATCACTAAAGACCTCGAACCTTGCACCGTAGAGATAATGCCTCCAAATCTTTAATGCAAAAACCACCGCAGCTAACTCTAAATCATGAGTGGGATAATTCTTCTCATGAATCCTTAACTGCCTCGAAGCGTAAGCCACCACCTTACCTTCCTGCATCAAAACACCACCTAACCCCATATGCGATGCATCACAATACACCACAAACGGTTCCTCAGGATCAGGTAAAACCAAAACCGGAGCTGAAGTCAACCTTCTCTTCAACTCTTCAAAATTCCTTTCACAAAATATGTCCCAAATAAACGCCTTACCCTTGCAAGGAAGATGAGTTAACGGAAGTGCCAACTTCGAAAAGCCTTCTATGAATCTTCGGTAATAACCCGCCAAACCTAAGAAGCTTCTGATCTCAGTAACCGATCTCGGAACCTCCCATTGTAGCACCGCATCTACCTTGGATGGATCCACTGCAATCCCGTTACCTGAAATCACATGACCAAGAAAACTCGCCTCTGATAACCAGAACTTGCACTTGGATAACTTAGCATACAACTGCTTCTCCCTCAAAACCTGTAGCACAAAACGCAAATGCTCCTCATGCTATTCCAGAGACTTAGAATAAATCAAGATGTCATCTATGAAGACCACAACAAACTTATCCAACTGATCATGGAATATGCGATTCATATACTCCATAAACACACCAGGTGCATTAGAAACTCCGAACGGCATCACCAAAAACTCATAATGCCCGTACCGAGTCCTAAACGCAGTCTTCTGAATATCTTCCTCCTTCACCCGAATCTGATGGTAACCAGATCTTAAATCAATCTTGATAAACACACTGGCTCCCACCAACTGATCCATCAAGTCGTCAATCCTAGGAAGCGGATACTTATTCTTAATTGTCACCTTGTTCAACTGGCGATAATCAATACACAACCTCATGCTTCCATCCTTCTTCTTTACCAACAAAACTGGAGCTCCCCATGGTGAAACACTAGGCCTCACAAAATGTTTTGCTAGCAACTCTTCCAATTGTTTCTTTAATTCCACTAACTCTGATGCCGACATTCTATATGGCGCCATAGAAACAGGCCTCGTACCAGGAACTAGATCTATGGAAACTCCACCTCTCTCTTTGGCGGTACATCAGAAAAGTCTTCAGGAAACACTTCGGGAAATTCTCGCACTACTGGAAAATCCCCAACTGCAGCTTGACTCTCCACAGTCAACGATGCAAACACACCAAACAATTGTGCCCCATCTTCTAACAGTCGATTCAACTCCTTGGTAGATAAGACATCAAATTCCACATCCTTCTCAAGAAATGGAAACCTCACCAACTTATGATAACAATCGATATGGACACGATTATTCATCAACCAATCCATTCCCAGAACCACGTCTAACTCGTTCATCGACAAACAAATCAAATCAACAGTAAAGTCCTTACCGAAGATTGATACCGGACAATTCTTACAAACTAAAGAAGTAGTCACCGACCCCATTGCTGGTAAATCGATAACCATCTCACCACCCAAAGCAGATAGAACAAGACCTAATCTTTTAACACAATCATTGGCTATAAAACAATGCGAAGCACCCGTATCAATAATAGCAATTAAAGAAATGCCATTAATAAAACAAGTACCTCTGATCAGTCGATCACCCTTGTCCGTCTGAGTTCCAGCCAAAGCAAACACCTTCCCACCAGCTTGAACTTTCTTCTTCGGACATTGACTGCTCATATGTCCCTCTTCACCACAATTAAAACACACTATTCCCTTGAACGTACAGTCGGATGACAAATGTCCTGCCCTCCCACACTTGAAACATTTCCTCGTGTCACCATTGCAGACATTACTTTTGTGGCCAGGTTTACGACACTTAAAACATACAATCTTAGCAGGAGCATCTCCCCCACTAAACCTTGGTCCATAATTCATCTTTTGCTTACCCTTCCCTCCATCATACGGCGTCCCACGATTCTGCGGACCTTTGTTCCTCTTTTCATTAATCACCTTATGATGAGCATTATTATCCTCATCATAAATCCTACAGCTGTCCACCAAATCTGGAAACACCCGAATCTTCTGATACCCTACCGCCTTCTTGATATCAGAACGTAACCCATTCTGGAACTTAATGCACTTAGAAAATTCTGCTCCCTCAACAACAAAGTGCGGGTAAAATTTCACAAGTTCATTAAACTTTGCCGCATATTCAAACACAGACATGCTGCCTTGAACCAAAGCCAGAAACTCAGTCTCTTTATTTCCACGGACATCCTCCGGATAATACTTCCTCAAAAACTCCCTCTTGAACACCGTCCAGGAAATCTCTTCACCGGTTGCTTCTAACCTTGCCAAAGTCTCCAGCCACCAATCATCAGCCTCCACAGCTAACTGATGAGTGCCATACCTGACTTTCTGCTCTTGCGTGCAATCCATCACACAAAAGATCCTCTCCATCTCCTTCATCCAAGTCAAGGCTCCCTCGGGGTCATGCGTTCCCTTAAACACAGGAGGATTCTCCCTCTGGAAAGTCGCTAAACTCCGAGACCTTGCATTCTCATCTGTATGCATAGCTTCAGCCATAGCTTGCAATGCAGCAGCAATAGCAGCGTCATTACGTCCAGCCATCTCTAAACTTCACAATAACACCAAGAGAAGTAAGCCCAAAAAAATAACACAAGAATTGTTAGACCAAACGACACGACACTTGGTCGGACAAGACCGACCCGCTCTGATACCACTAATGTAACACCCCAATTCTACCCAGGCATATAGGTACAAATATCAGAGTATAAAAATTAAATTCATAAAAACAATTAGGGCGTTACACTTAAGTAACCACATAACCAAACATAACATACTCGCAAAAGATGCGTAACACAAATAATCAAAGAGGACGGATATACATAAACACCTGAATGTATTCATACGTATATATATGCATCGGTAAACAAAATATCCACAACATTCCTCCAAAATACACCGTATGAGAAGGTATCCAAAATACATAATACGAATGCATCTAAAGGATCAAATATACATCAAAAGGATCCTATAAGCATTATCTACAAAATAAGTGTTCGATCCCCCCCTAGGTGTTACGTATCACGAGCGGACGACACCAAAACGGACGACTACAAAGAGAGCACCTACACTTGCGGATCACCTGCACATTACCCACGAGTAGGTAACATTAAGGCAGAAGGGTGAGAATATAATTCATAATGAAAGCATGATCAATATAGTAATGCCCACAAATATCATTAAGAATCATATAACAAGATAATCCAACAAGTCAACCACAGTTAATATATAAGTAATGCGGTACATGAATGATAACATAAATTATAAAGACTGACGATGATGAATGAGACTCGACTATGCGTATGCATGTGGTACCAAATCCGGAGTAAAACTCCTCCTTGTCATTATGACAAATACACCTGCCAAGCATTATGCTGGGACTTTATTCCACTCAGGAAGCCCGCAGGCTGTCGTCATCGAGCATTTAGCTCCCACTGATGACCTCTTGCCACTCAGGCTATCTGTTAACAACATTCCACCATTAACGTATTGAAATGTTATGCTGTGCATACAAACGACTCGATTACATAATAACAACAACAATAATATAACTCGGTCACATATCTACATCACACCGGTTATATTAATCCACACTGATACATCATCAAAATTGCCACTCAGGCGTTCATATTCACACAGCACACATATATCGTCAAAACATACTTGATTAGCAAATATCATTTCACAAAATACATTTATGAAAAAATCATTCAACCACCAACACACTCCTCTTTATCATAAAGCATACTCAAGGGTTCTCATAATACTTCAAACGGCGCGTAGAAACGACCTACGGTTCAAAAGATACAACAAAACGAAGTTTGGAAAACAAAATTTCGCACAGTCCGCTTGAGCTCCGCTCAGCGGACCCAGACAGGGAATCATCAAACAAAATTACAGAACCTCCGCTCAGCGGACCCTCACAGAGATTTCTCTGCAAAAGGACCTCCGCTCAGCGGACCCCCTCCGCTCAGCAGACCTACGTAAACCTAGAAAAATCAGTTCTGCTACAGACCTGCAAAACCCCATCCAATCCTCTCAAAACCTCAAATAAGCTTCCCTGCACATCCTACACAACCCATACAAGCCATACATTCACTCTATCAATCAATGATCCATGGCTCACTCACTAAATGTCAATAACCTAACAATTTCTTCATGAGCAAGAAAACATGGAGAAATGAAAAACAAACATGATCCATGGGAATATCTATCATCATAGTACACATACACACCACAAAATCAAGTTTATAACTTCAAAGCTCACAAAACACCCAATTTACCATTGTTGATCAAGCTTAGAAAAGAGCAAGAACAAGAACAAAACACACAAAACTATAAGAACCATACAATCAAGATAAACTAGATTCATCCCCCTTACCTTGGTTGGATTCTTGGCTCTAGCTTGGTTTGGATTCCTACACTTCTATTCTTCTCTTTGTTTTTCTCTTCTTTCTCTTCTCTTCACAAGCTCTCTTTCTTTCTTTCCCAAAATATCTCAAAATATCTCTTTTTCTCTCTATATCTCCTTCTATTTCTCTACTTCTCATATTCACCCTCTTAACTCTCACTAATTCTAATTTTGGCCCAAATGTCACTAAACATTAATTCTAACCAATTAACACCCAAAACATAATAATTACACACATGGAAAGTAATAAGTAAAATATTAGCAAAATTAATATTTACCGACTGACTCGACTCAAAAACGGTAAAATTTAGGAAAATGTAGCAAACATCACAATTAATCAGAAAAACACATTTACGGGCGTTACACGAAGCATGTCATGCCCCTTGTATTCATTGATTTCTAACCAACTGAGTCAGTTATAAGAGGTGTTGCTACTGAGATAGTTTCGTCTATCGGGGTGTTTTTTAATCATTAGTTGTACCCTGTGCAGATTCTTTCTGATGCTAACGCTTGAAATTATGTAGCAGAATATGTTTAATAATGAATTCATGAGATGCAATGCATATGTCTGTCTTGAGTTTTTTTTTGAAAAACATTAAAACAGGAGATGTAAAAGCGTGATGCTTATAAACGTGATGTTTGTAAAAACGAAATATCAACTCAGCATTTTTGGTAAACCTTAAGGAGTCAGGATACCCTTTTGGTGACATTATGCTTTCGAACTAACCATGCTTCAATAAGGACTTTCAAGAGTTGTAACGTGGCTTGGTTCACGGTTTAAGAAACAAAGGATAAAGGCTCAAAGTTTATTTGTACCCATCCCCATCTTCGTGATGTTCTTCGATCCTATGCCCAGTTAACTTTGCATTTAAGTTCTAGCAGAATTTGAAGTCGTAACTTTGAAATTTAATGACGGTTAGAGCAACAGAACTTTCATTTGAACAGACAGTCATCCTTTCTGGTAATACTTTCTTTTTGTCGAGGATTTGTAGTGACCTCTTTTGAAATGTTTTCTTTTGTCGAGGATTTTTAACAACCTCCTTTTTGACTTTATTATCCCTAACTTTTGCCTGAACTGTTTATTTTGAGATTATAGTCAGCGGGATGTTTTTTTTTTATAAGTCTCCTTCTTTTGATAGATGTTTACTGCCTGACTTAATGGTTACGGGAACCCATCATTATTTGTGTAAACAACAACTAGTATAATTGAGTTAACTGAGTAACTACCCAACCCCAGGTTATGATTAAAGGATCTCAATTTGCACGTAAAAGAAAACTCCTACTCCTTAGGCTCAAAGGGGTTAACAAGGGATTAACATCCTTATATCTCCACTGTTTAGGAATTGAAACAATGCATGTACATCGTCAGCATAGTCCGCTCAAAAGCATACTGTATGAGGTTGCGGTATCGTTTTCGTCATCCTCCCTTAAAAGGCTTACAGCTTAGCAGGAGTTGAATAAACACAAAACATATGCAAAGTAAATACACAATTTAAAATGAGTGATAGCAAAATAATTTATTCAAGACAAACATATGCAATGCACTTGTCATACCCCAAAATTTGCCCATACTATTTCTCCTATTCAAGTTCAAAACTAGATACAAAGCTCCCAAAACACACTCTCCTAAACAAAGGCTCAGAAATTAGGGTTTCGTTGTCCTGAAGGAAAATCAATGAATCGATAGTCCCATAGCACATTCACATGATTAAAATGGACTAAGTTATGGATGATACAAATTAGGCCATTTTTTAGAAAATGAAAAAGGTCAAAATGGAGCAATTTTGAATGTCAAAGTTAATGGGCCTATTTTGGTGGGGTGTAAACATAAGTATGATGTTTTAGAATACCTTAAAGCCCATTTGTACATAACTGTCATACCCTAATTTTTGACCCCCCCTGAGATGACATATCTTCAGGATTTTCATCAAGTCAAAGTAAGTACCCAGAGCAGTCTGACATTCAATCAAGGGTGTTCAAAGACCAGAAAGCTCAGGCAAAGGATCAATCAATAGAAGGATTAGTCTCTAAGACTCAAGAGCTTCATTATTTCACCTATGATTGATTAGACACCCAGTCATCTAAGTACAGAGTTACTCAGGTCACCAGACTAGGGTTTTTTTTGAGCCTATCAAGGACTAAACTCAGGGATCACCTTTGGGAAACCCTAAAAAGCCCCAGGGGACCATTCAAAGACATCAATCATCTTCAAATAACTCATATGAAAAGATCCACTAGATATTACACCTCAATTCAAAGTCTACAGTCATCATTGTCCTCTGGTCGACAATTAGGGTTTTTGACCTAATTCCCCAAGATAGTTGACTTTTTAATCAGGGCATGGATCCAAAACTCAAGACATGATTCAAGAGTCTCTACTACCTCAATATAATCCATTTACATCATTCATCTGAGGAAAAGATCTTGATTCTACACAAAAGTCCAAAATCTCACCATATTTGGAAAAAGTCAACTGTATGGGATCACCATTGACTTTTGAGATTTTTGGTCAAACCATGGCTTTCAAGGATCAATATCATCAATATATGGATATTAAAGTCATTTGACCAAAGAAATTCAAAGAAATTCATCAAGGAGTGAAAAGTCGGGAATTAGGGTTTTTTGAGGGATGGTGAGAACTCAAAATTTCACCTACACAACTCAAAAAACTTCCAACATGAAAGTTGTAGATCTTGCAAAATAAAACAACATCTTACAAAGGAACTTTTTTCAAAAGATCAATCATTTAAGAGTTTTGGAAATTTTGGAGTTTTAGGTCATAAACACTTAGAGATTTTTCTAAGTGTTTTAACCTAGTTTTCTTCCAACTTTGGCCTCATTTTTCACAAATTTGCCAAAGGATTTTGAAGAAACTCCAAACTAATGATTTGAAGTAGATGTTTAGGGCTTTCCAAATTGTGTTCAACCTTCTCCAAATTCATTTTGAGCTAAGAGTTATGCTTGTTCAAAGTTGGCCTCATGAAGTAAAATTATAGGTCATGCATCATTTTGGAACTTTGAAATTTTGTGCACATGACCTCAAATATGGATGCTACACGACCCATAACACATCTGAAAACATGCCATGCATTCATTTTCACCATGCCATGATAATTGAAGAAGATTCTAAAAACAAGAACATGTGATTATGTAATGATTACATTTAGGAATTTATGGAAAATTGATGAATCACCCAAGGAATCTTCTCACCAACCAATTAGAGCTCATTTCTGTCTCAGAATTGTCCCCTAAGATCAAGCAAAATCGAGGGCTAGGGGATTGATCAAATGGAATCAAAATTCTCATCATTGCATAAGAGATATTTGCAAACTTCCTTCATGCTTAAGAAACCAAATTTCTTTCATTAAGCAAACTCACCACAGCCATATAAATAGGAGGGCATACTTCAGTAGAAAAACACACCAAAGCAACCATATTCCTTGCTTTCTCTTTCTCTTCTCATGCTTATTGTTTTTCAAAGTTCTTTGGCAAGAAGAATCGTTTTCTTCAAACCAGAGCTTATCTTTGGAAAGTAAGCATTCTAACATCTCAACGGAGGTCATTTTGAGGTGATCCAAGCACCTGGATCACTTCTGTAAGTGGAGGAACACCATTGTTGCTCTCACTTTGGAGCAGTTGCAGTTGGAGGTCCATAGTGCAATTCAGAAGGTTTCCAATCAAGCCAAGCATCCAGGCACGTTCCATAGGAGGTAGTGAAGCTGTTCAGATGGCTGCAGCTCATCTGTAACTCAAGAATCATCACTCTCCATGTTCACTTGAAGCTCAAATCGAGGGAGGTCCATAGAACAATTCAGGAGGATTGAGGTTACAACAAGCATTCAGTTAGCATCACTGAGTCACAAGGAAGCTTTTGGGATCATTCATACAAGCCCAGTTGCTCTCTATCATCCTCACGACCTCCATTTTCAAAGGTAAGTTTCTGAACTCCACCTCTTTAATTTAAGCATTCTTTAAGAAATAGCTCGATTCTATCTTGTTCAGCATCATCAGAGGATTGAAAACCCTCTATCATCATTCATTTATCTTTCAGTATAGTCATTTAATTTGATTTTAAAATTTTAGGGTTCTTCACGATTTCTGGTAAATTAGTTAGATGTAGTTAATATAAATATATATTAGTTACATATTTAGAATCGTGAGTGAATTTAGAGCAAGTTTCATGTTTACACATGGACCTTTGGTTGAGATTTGAGAGAATCAGAATTTCAAAAATGTTGGAGCTTGAGGTTGAAGACGAAGATGGAGGGTGGCGCCATTTTTTAAGTCTCTGAACAGAGTTTATTTTATATTTAATGATATGCGTTTCATAAACGAATGAATAACTTGCCCCAGTGGCCACACATGCGCTCTTAGTCTCCTCATGCCCAAAGTCTGGGGTTCGAATCCCCCTCGCCCCAGACTTTTTGATTCTTTTATTTTTCAATGATTTATCACTTGTTTTGAAACATAACCAAATGAGTGAGAGTTGCTATCACCATGCGCGCGTTGGCTCAGTGGTGTGGTTTTGGGTGTGTGACCTAAAGGGCGTGAGTTCAAGCCTTGGTGGAGACATTTCTAAATTGTTTATCACTTTTCACACCTATTCTCTTCACAACTTCACATGATTATTTAACCTATCAAATTAAATCATTTTCACTTCATTTTTCACACACTTTTTATTTAATATACCTATTTTGTGAATAATCAAAAAAATCATAAAAATATTATTTATTTCATGTATTTTAATTAGGTTTAACATAGTATGTTTTAAAGTGTTTTCTTAAAAAACTTTAAATATATATATTCATTTTGTTTTAACCTAATTATTTTAAAAATAAGTTTATGATAAAACCCTAATTGTTTAGGTCTTAATTAGGCATAGATCTTTATTCCTTACCTTAATTAAGTTGACTTTTGTCAATTTTCAAAACTGTTTTCAATCTCCGTTTAAATCAAATGATTAAGGTTTTCAAACAACAAAACCTTATATCATTTCAAATCATTTTCAAAACTGCTTTTGTAACCAGTACTGTAAAGTACTGGGCCTCTAATAGAGTGTAAGTCCCAAACACCTTCTCTTCTTAGCTTGTTTTGAAAACTGTATTTTCAAAATCTCCTTCCTGTTTTCAAAACATTCTTCTGGTATTTGAAGGGCATTATTCCCGGTGAAACTCTTCAGATACCTATGTGACCTTTGTCCATCTTCACTTCTTCTGTTTTCAAAAACCCTTAACTGTTTATCATATATATATTCAACTGTTATCCACCAATTACTGTTGAGGCTCTGTATATACTTCTTCAAAGGCCTCCACTCCATCCAGGTTAGGCTTTACAAGCTTTCAATTTACAGTCTTTATTTAAATTTCTGTCAAATATAAACTGTGCATATATATTAGTTTAGAACTACGTTTGAGTGTAAACCCTAGGACAGTTAAACTATATATATATATTATAGGAATATGACCTAGGATTGAGAATGTCTTCCCGGTGAAGGCTCTTTCCTAATTAGAGATCTGTAGTTCAAACCCCCAAGATGAATTATTCCCGGTGAAACATCTTGGCAAAAACCTTAGAATCCAAAAAATAGGACACATCCACCCAAAGAGGAATTATTCCCGGTGAAACCTCTTACCCATTTGCTTAGAGCCAAAATAAGTTCAAAACTACATAGCTTTCTCTTGTGCTATAACAAGGACCCTCGATTAGCCTCCTCTTGGGCTTTGTACAAGGACCCACAGGCTTCTTAAAAGCATTTCCAGCTTCCTCTTGAGCTTGTATACAAGGACCCATCAGGTTTCTTATAAACATAGGAACAGGTCTTTAGTCACCTTTTAGCCTACCCTGGTGAGTTTCTTCCAATTTAAACCAGACTTTAAACAAGCTAAGTTTGTCTCAATTTCATATTGAGTACACCTTTTGGAATGAGAGACATGGACAGTCTCTGTCACCCTTATCTTCATCAATTTTCCTTAGCAGAGTCTAGGATCCATGTTTGATCATCCTCAGCATATGTCAGCCTTCATCTTGGGCTTTAAACAAGAAGTCTCCACTAGATAATCTTTCTGCCATCATTTTAACAAAAATCCCTGGAAAGGGTTAGCCTCCAAAATCATTCCTTCATTTTCAATAAAAACCCCTGGAAAGGGTTAGCCTCCAAAGTCAATTAATAAAAAATGTCAAAAAACCAATTAATTCATTCTCTTAGGAGATAATTTCCCCAAAAGAGTCAAAACCCCTGGAAAGGGTCAGCCTCCAAAAACATGATAAAGTCAGTCTTTTAACAGACAAATTCACCACCTAAGTCAAAACCCCTGGAAAGGGTTAGCTTCCATCAAAAAACAGTCTTTTAATAAATAAAATCTCCTCAATAGAGTCAAAACCAACAAAAACAGTTAGCCTCAACCTTGGGCTTCATACAAGGCACCAAACAATAAAACTCCCATGTCAAGAGTCAGCCTCAACCTTGGGCATTGTACAAGGCAGATAATAGAGTCTCCCCCGGTGAGTTCTTCATCATTCAGTAGCCACAACCTTGGGCTTTGTACAAAGGCAGTTTAAACCACACTTTCATGTGTCAAAGATTCCTAACATCTAGGATCTTTTCCCATAGAGTCATCCATACTCCATTCGTTTAAAAGAGTCTGCCACAACCTTGGGCTTTGTACAAGGCAGAAAATAATGTTTTCCCTAGCTAGAGTCAGCCGTAACCTTGGGCTTTGTACAAGGCACACAAAATAGAGTCATTCATAGTCTCAAAAATTCAGTTATCTTCAGCAGTCAGCCGCAACCTTGGGCTTTGTACAAGGCACACAAATATAGTCTCCCTAAGTAGAGTCAGCCTCAATTCTGGGCTTTGTACAGAACACCAAATAAAAATCCATCAAATAAAATCTCTCCAAATAGAGTCAGCCTCAATTCTGGGCTTTGTACAGAACACAAAAATACCCTGGAATTAATCCCCAGTGGAGTCATCTCCCAGAGTCAATATATTAATTAATCAATCAAAAAGCCTCAAGCTTGGGCCTCATACAAGCCAGCTAAAGTCAAATCTTTTATACAGTAGATAGACATAGCTTATCTCTATAGAGAGATATTTTTACTACTCTACCACATTCAAACAAACAAACATTTCAATTTCAATTTTAATCAAGTCTCCCATTTAGGATTTTGAAAGGCATGAGCTGGCAGTAAAACCCAGATATGTGGTAACTTTCCCTAATTTGGATGAGCATCTTTCTTTCATTTAAGAGGCATTTGACTGGTATACTTGCACATACACAAGTAAGGTCTCCTTCTTGAATGAAATGAATTTAGTTATTCTGTCACTCTTTTAAATGTTTGTGGTAGAATAGTACAAATACCTCTCTGTAAAGATGATTTCATGTCTCTTTACTGTAAACAGAGATTTAATTCAAGCTTCAACCTTGAGCTTCAAGCAAGGCACCAAAAATAATTAATTTCCCTAGTTAGTTCCCCGAACTACATTAAGCTCTGACTTCCACTAGGGAAATGTAGGCATGAGGTTCACAAGGAATCTCAGCGAGCTAATAAAATACCAAAAATAGTTTGTTTGTCTGTCTATCTGTCTTTTAAAATCAATTCAATTCCTTCTCCTAACACAAAGGAGAAACTTTCCCAATCATTAGTAATAAACACAATCACAATGACACAGAGAAGGTTCCTGTAGAGTACTACAGATATGTAGGGTGTTTAAACACTTCCCTATGTATAACCGACCCCCCGGACTCCAGAATTTCTAGTCTGGGTGAAATCCCCACACTTAGCAAACTCCTAGGGTTTAGTTGAGATCTTTTTTTCCCTTTCCTACTCGTAGGACAAATAAGAAAGTTCGTGTGATATCGTAGGAAGAACTGAAACAAAATTCATCCCACCACGGGCACATTCTCCTTCCAAATTTTGCGTGAAGGGTCTAGCGTGCCGTCCTCCCAAGTGAAACGGGGAGGTAAAGAAAACGACCACCACAGAAAAATGGCGACTCTGCTGGGGAATCTAAGTGTTAAAAACCTTGGTTTTTCATCCAAACCAATGGTTGACCTGTTGCTGGTCCAGCCCCAATGAGGAATTAGGGATGCCAAATTCCCCCTCAAACAAGAGAGGTTCTGCCTAACCTCTGTGTCATTTCATGTGTTTGCTGCATTTATATTTGTTTATTTTGTTTATTCTGTATCGGGAAAGGGCTTGATTCCCCCTTGTGGTGAGAAATCCTATACCCGGATTTGAGTGCAACATAAGATAGGATGGAGGATGTCTTCCCGGTGAAGAGCCTCTAATCTTGGTTTCCAAGTCTACTCTTGGGATTTGCCTGGCTGGTTGTGATTAACTGCGCCACTGCATTCCGAGACTGATTTGTACCAGGAGGACCTAGAAACACATTACCCCCACTTAAAGCCTTTTTTAGGACGTAGAGCGGTGATTACGAAAGTAATTGTCACGCAGATACTACACTCAGAGAAAACTCTCTTATAGATACCAATCAACGTATATTTAAGGTTGAGCAAAAACTCTGAGACCCTTAGAACCCGTTCTACAGGTACAAAAATCCTTATCCTTAGTTTACCATTGGGGCGAGGTTTGCGTTTTGACTTCATGACCACTATACCCTTCAACGCCATGTTTGTTTAAAACTCTTGTGTGTGCATTCATGCATTCATGCATCATTCATTAATAAACAACCAAAAACAAAAAGAGTCTTTTTCGAGTCGTTTTTCAAGGAAACTAAATAACAAACGTTTTGAACTTCATAGAAAGAGAGAAACGGAGAAAGGACTTAAGGATCTATACCATGGATTATGAGAGAAAGACAGCTAGGAAATACACCTTCAAGATTCCCCAGGTCGAGGAACTGGGAAAGCTCGGAAAACTGGTGGTCAACCCCCAGGCTTTCAAGGAGAAGTATGAAAAACTTCTGCTTTTGCTCAATACCAACATGGTGGATGGGATCCTTCCCACCTTGGTACAGTTTTACGATCCAACGTATCACTGTTTCACCTTTCCAGATTATCAGCTCATGCCTACGTTAGAGGAGTACTCTCGTCTGATTGGAATACCCGTGTACGCGCAAGATCCGTACTCCGGTTTGGAAAAGAATCCTGACGACATTATCATTGCTGCAACTACTCCTTTGAACGTAGTCGACATCAGAACTCATATGGTGAGTAGAGGAGGAATTCAAGGATTTCCCTCCAAATTCCTGTTTGATCAAGCTCGGTACTTCGTCAGCATCCAAGATATGAGCGCATTTGAGGAAGTCTTGGCTTTGCTTATCTACGGATTGTTTTTGTTCCCTAACATTAACGATTTCGTCGACATCAACGCAATTAAGATCTTCTTAATTGGAAATCCGGTTCCAACCTTGCTTGCGGATGCTTATCACTCTGTGCATTCAAGAAACCTGCAGCGAGGAGGATTAATCACATGCTGCGTACCGTTGTTATACGAATGGTTCGTTTCACACCTACCAAAGTCTAGCACTTTCTGGAATATGAGGGATGGCCTTTACTGGTCACAGAAAATCATATCTCTCACTCATACGGACATTGAGTGGTGTAGTCCTGACAACGACGAAACCAAGATCATCTTCAGTTGCAGAAGTTTTCCCAACATACCCCTTATTGGAACTAAGGGAGGAATTAGTTACAATCCAGCTTTAGCCCGTCGTCAATACGGCTATCCCATGAAAAATATACCAAGTAACATTCAATTGGAGGGTCTGTTCTTCAAGTACATCGACGATCATGGCAACATGCTGAAGAAGGAAATTGTCCAAGCTTGACGTCTTGTTCACAGCAAAGGGAGAAGATTGTTAGGAAAACATCTTTGCATCTCCCTGGATCCTTACCTTCAATGGGTACGCGTCAGAGCATTCAAGCTCAGGATGCCATATCAACATCAAGAACCTATTCCCCTAAGGGAACCAATTTACCTTTTTTCCACCGATGTTGAAAAACTGCAAGCGGCATTAAACAAGGTATGCCAAGAAAGGAATGCTTGGAGGAACAAGTATCGAATCGTCAACACAAAAAATGTTGAGATTCATAACATCCTAAGAAGGAAGGATGAGTTACTTGAAGTGCTCGATCGACAAGTGTCACAAACGTCACTTTCTCATCATATCCCTCCTGCTTCCTGGATCATCGATCAGCTCACGTCAGAGAACGCTCAGCTCAAGAAACAGAAGAAGATGTTAGAACGTGAAGTCGGCTCTTCATCAAAGTTTTAGAGTCCTTTCTCTCAGTTTCTCTGTATTTCCCTTTTCAAAGTGTGTAAAACGGCGTTTTCGCTTAATTAATAAAAGTTTGATGTTTCATAACGTAATTATGGTGTTTCCTTGAAAAATATTAACTTAATTGCATATCATACATCGCTTTAGTCGTACGCACTGACACGAGAATTGTCGCGGATCTAATAGTCACTTTCCTTTCTCCAGAAAGAGAGGAGGAGAAAGAGGTGAACCAAGACTTTCAAGCTGTCTCATCCATACAACACTCGTTCAAGTCGCAAGAAAAGAATGGAAGACTTTGAGCAAGAGAATGAAGAACTCAGAGAAGAGATTAATACTCTTAAAGGTACTGTTGAAAGACTCAATAGTATGGTAGAAGCCCTGGTAGTTGCACAGAATCGACCAACGCCAGAAGAACCACAAAGGACTGTGGTTTCCGAGATTGTTTCTACTCCTATTCCTCAGTATACCATGCCGCCTGATCGACCTTGGGGCATGCCGTATAACTTTACTCCAGAAGGGTACATACCTCCAGCTTCTGAAGCTCCAAAAGTCACCATGGATATGCGTCCACCGGAGGGTTACAAACCTCTGGAAATTGAAGTTCCAAGAGCAATGGCAATGGGTTTCGCACAACAGAATGCTGAGATTCCAAGATCTGCTGTCATGGCTTCTCCACGACCGATTATGCACACTTTTCCCCCGCAAGGCGGACAAGTATATCATCACGCCCCAAGTGAGGATGCTGGCGTGTATGAAAGATTGGACGAGTTCCAGGAACAGTTTCTGCAAATGCAGAAGGAACTCAAGACTCTCCGAGGACAAGATCTATTTGGAAAGAATGCTGCAGACCTGTGTCTGGTTCCAAATGTTAAGATTCCTCACAAATTCAAAGTACCAGATTTCGAGAAGTACAAAGGGAATTCATGCCCACAAAGTCATCTCGTGATGTACGCTCGAAGAATGTCAACTCAGACTGATAATCAACAATTGCTCATTCATTATTTTCAAGACAGCCTGACTGGTGTTGCACTCAAATGGTACATGAACTTGGACAATTCAAAGATTCGTACTTTTCGAGACCTTGGAGAGGCCTTCGTCAAACAGTATAAGTACAATCTGGATATGGCTCCCGACAGAGATCAACTCCGGGCCATGACTCAAAAGGATAGAGAAAGCTTCAAGGAATACGCTCAGAGATGGCGTGAAGTTGCTGCTCAAATTTGTCCACCACTTGAAGAGAAAGAAATGACAAAAATCTATCTCAAAACTTTGAGTCCATTTTACTACGGACGAATGGTTGCAAGTGCACCAAGTGATTTTACTGAGATGGTAAACATGGGTGTACGTTTAGAAGAAGCAGTTCGGGAAGGACGCTTGAACAAAGAACCAAAATCTTTTGTTGGTCCAAGGAAGTATGGAAGTTCTTTCCAGAAGAAAAAGGATCAAGATGTCAGCAATG
This sequence comes from Vicia villosa, assembly GCF_029867415.1. NCBI lineage: Eukaryota > Viridiplantae > Streptophyta > Magnoliopsida > Fabales > Fabaceae > Vicia > Vicia villosa. The sequence goes on from NC_081181.1 coordinate 33,355,283, forward strand.
TCTTGCACAAAATCAAGAAGAAATTCCAACCTCAAGTTGCAACAATAACTCCGGTGGTTAACTCAGCGCCAGCTTATCAACCTCAGGTTTCGCAACAACAAATTCATCAAAGGTCGCAGCAACCTCAGCAGCAGGTTCGACCTCCAAATTACAACAATCGGGCTCCAAGGTATCCTGCCTTTGACCCCGTACCAATGCCGTATGCAGAATTGTTTCCAACATTACTGGCAAAAGGACTCATTCAGACGAGAAGTCCTCCAAATCCTACAAACAGTTCCTCACCATGGTATAAGGCTGACCAATCTTGTCCCTATCATCAGGGGGCACCGGGTCACAATATTGAGAACTGTTTCCCTTTCAAGATTGACGTCCAACGATTAGTGAAGAGCGGAATGTTATCCTTCAAAGATACTAATCCAAACGTCCAAGCAAATCCTCTGCCGCAGCATAAAGAAGCTTCAGTAAATCTGATAGATCAACACCCCAACGTCATTCAAATCTACGACATTCGTCAGATAGGGGAAAATCTTGTCAAGATGCACGCTAAACAAGCTGGGTACGGCCATGTACCACCTCACAACTACTTCACATGTGATATTTGTCCAAAGAATAATCAAGGATGTGCCGTAGTTCAAGCTGCATTACAAGAACAAATGGACTTAGGATGGATTCAACATATCCGAGTCAGAACTGAACATGACATCAACATGGTTCAAGGATGTCCAGGAGAATACAAAATCTACAAAGTTGAAGATCTTGAAGGATCGGTAGTCAGGTTCCATAAAACTTTAAATGGACTTGCCTACTTTGGAACAAATTTCCACGCTTACAGTAGATGCGGAATCTGTCGAAGAAATTCACGAGGATGTTTGCGTGTTCGCAACGACATTCAAAAGCTGATGGATGACAATACCATTACTGTTCTTGCCAACAGAGAAGATGATGAAGTCTTTACCGTATCTCCTCAAATTAATCAAGTTGAACCAATGCAAGTCAAGTATGACAGCAGGAAGACAGCAATTGCTCCGTTAGTCATCTACTTACCAGGTCCTGTACCGTATGAGTCTGACAAGGCTATACCATACAAGTACAATGCTACATTCATTGAAAATGGTAAGGAAATACCATTACCGTCTGTTGTCAACATTGCTGATGTTAGTCGAGTCACCAGAAGTGGACGAGTCTTCAACAGAACAATAGAAAATGTGGAGAAACCTTCGGAGGAAATACCACATAGGCAAGACAATCATCCGACCAATGCTGTTCAAGCGAAAGAAAATGATGAGATCTTGAAGTTAATCCAGAGGAGTGAATACAACATTGTAGATCAATTACTACATACTCCGTCTAGGATTTCTGTTCTTTCTCTACTATTGAGTTCTGAAGCTCATAGGGAAGCTCTACAGAAAGTTTTGGAACAAGCTTTCGTAGAACCAAGTGTCACAATAAGCCAATTCAACAACATCATTGCCAACATCTCCGCCGGAACTAACCTAAGTTTCTGTGACGAAGATCTTCCTGAAGAAGGAGTGGACCATAATCTTCCACTTCACATCTCAGTTGGCTGCATGGGTGATACACTCACAGGAGTCCTAATAGACAATGGATCCTCTCTCAACGTCATGCCTAAATCAACATTATCAAGATTATCTTTCGAAGATTACCCTCTAAGAAAAAGTCATGTCATCGTCAAAGCATTTGATGGATCAAGAAAGTCAGTTTTCGGAGAAGTGGATCTTCCTATAACTATTGGACCTCAGACGTTCAAAATCACTTTCCAAGTTATGGATATCCCAGCGCAATACAGTTGTTTGCTAGGTCGCCCATGGATTCATGAGGCTGGGGCAATTACTTCAACACTTCATCAGAAACTGAAGTTCATAAGAGATGACAAATTGGTAACCGTATGTGGAGAACAAGCTCTGATCGTCAGCAACCTGTCATCATTCTCCGACATAGAACCAAAAGAAGTTGTTGGAACTAAATTCCAAGCATTTTCCTTGGACAAAGGAAAAGAGAAAGCAGCGTCTATCTCTTCATACAAAGATGCAATCCAAGTTGTAAAGGATGGCACTACCAGTGGTTGGGGGCACATTAATATTCCTACCAACAACAAGAACAGAACAGGAATTGGATTCTTTCCAACATCATCAAAAGCTATTCCAGGGATTGAGGTAGTTCTCCCTATTCAAGAAACTTTCTGCAGTGGAGGTTTTCTTCAACCTGTTCAACAAACAGTCAATACCATCGGTACGGAAAACACCGATGAAGAGGAATGGTTATCCTATCTTAACAGAGCAGGATACATCTCCCTACCAGAGTATGATTCACCTTACTGTTATCCGACTAAAGGATCTGAAAGTAAGACTCAACCAAGCAGTGATGAAGTTACTGACAGCTTCACCACCAGAAGTCATGGTTCATCAGAAGAAGTTCCTCCTATCCCCGAAGAGACTTGGGATACATTAGGAGAACCAAGCGGAAAATTCGACTACATGGTGAAATACTCCGCTCCTGAAAGTTCAAGAATCTCTCTTGAAGATATTGTTCCAACTGGATGGAACAGCGATTTTGAGTACCTCTCTCAGCCAAAAGAGATGTATAACCCTTGCTATTCATCATCAGCATCTGGTGAAATCATCATTGAGGATTATATCCCTAAGTTACCTTCCGAGGCTACGGATCTAGAGTTCACATATCTAGTCAATGCCATCTTGGGAGAAGAGCAAGACCAAAATACAAAAGAGGATGATCTCGAAAGTGTCTCCGACAACGAGTCTCTCCATTCAGAAGATTGGAAGTTTCCTCAAAAGAAAAACCGACATAATCCACTTGGAAATGGGTATGCTCACACCGCTCAGTCTGCTGAAGTAGAAGAAGATCGTCTGAGTGTTGCAAAGATAGTGGTTGGTAAATCAAGACCTACCACAGGCCAGCTTAAGCCTAAGGTTCCAGATTACTTAGTGCACAATGGGGTTCGCCACTATTGGACAGCTGTTGAAGTTACAACTGTTGTTCGCACTCCTAAGTAGGAACTTTCATCGTTATTTTGTCCTCTCACCATAGCCCAGGGTGAAGAGATGTTTCATAGGGCTTTGCATTTTACTATTTTTTAGGAAAATTTCCCTCTTTGCTTCGCCCAAAGCAATAGAGTTTTTGTTTTATAGGGTCTTTGTTTCAAGAAATGACTGTCCATAAATAAAAATGTCATTCTGTTCCTTCGTTTAGTTTTTCCTTTTCTCTTTTTCGGAAATTGGTAATCCTAAAAAACACCCTAAAAAACATCAAAATATTTCATTAACTGCATACACCGAGTCTTCCCTCGTTGTCTAAATAAAACTTATCACACATATGCAGATTAATCATAAAATACCCCGTTGAAACGTACGACCGTATGACTTCTCCAAGCTTTGAGTTTCCTGTATTCGAGGCAGAGGAAGAAGAAGATGAAGAAATATCAAAGGAAATTTCACGATTACTTCAACAAAAGGAAGAGGCCATTCAGCCATACAATGAGCCTCTAGAGATCATTAACCTTGGTTCCAATGGAAACAGAAAAGAAGTTAAGATTGGAGCTTCGCTCAGTTCAGAGATCAGAGAGAGTTTGATACAGCTGCTCAAAGAATTCTCAGATGTCTTCGCTTGGTCTTATCAAGATATGCCAGGGTTGGATACCAGTATAGTGGAGCATCACTTACCGTTAAAAGCAGAATGCCCTCCGGTCAAGCAAAAATTGAGAAGAACTCATCCGGAGATGGCCATGAAAATTAAAGAGGAATTTCAAAAGCAGATCAACGCAGGTTTCCTCGTCACTTCAGAATACCCTCAGTGGTTAGCTAACATTGTTCCCGTTCCTAAGAAAGACGGAAAAGTCCGCATGTGCGTCGACTACAGAGATTTGAACAAAGCTAGCCCTAAGGATGATTTTCCTTTACCACATATTGATATGTTGGTAGACAGTACAGCAAAATCCAAAGTTTTCTCATTCATGGACGGATTTTCAGGATACAACCAAATCAAAATGGCACCTGAAGACATGGAGAAAACAGCTTTCATCACCCCCTGGGGCACGTTCTGCTATCGTGTTATGCCTTTTGGACTAAAGAACGCAGGGGCAACTTATCAAAGAGCCATGACTACACTTTTCCACGACATGATGCATAAAGAAGTGGAAGTCTATGTGGACGACATGATTGCCAAATCAGAAAATGAAGAAGATCACATACAAAATCTGACAAAGTTATTTCAACGCTTACGGAAGTTTCAGCTTCGCCTGAACCCCAACAAGTGTACCTTTGGTGTCTACTCGGGAAAACTCCTTGGTTTCATTGTCAGCAAACGAGGAATTGAAGTAGATCCAGACAAAGTCAAGGCAATTCAAGAAATGCCTTCACCTAGAACCGAGAAACAAGTTAGAGGATTTCTTGGACGTCTGAATTACATCTCGAGATTCATATATCTTATGACTGCAACTTGCGCTCCTATTTTCAAACTTCTACGGAAAAATCAAAGTTGCGTCTGGACAAACGATTGTCAGAAAGCGTTCGACAGCATTAAGGAATATCTGCTCGAACCACCCATCTTATCTCCTCCAATGGAAGGAAGACCTTTGATAATGTACTTAACCGTCTTAGAAGATTCCATGGGTTGTGTCCTTGGACAGCAAGACGAGACGAAGAGAAAAGAGCATGCCATTTACTATCTAAGCAAGAAATTCACTGACTGTGAATCCCGCTATTCCATGCTCGAGAAGATGTGTTGTGCTTTCGCCTAGGCTGCCAAGCGTCTCCGCCAGTACATGATTCGACATACTACTTGTTTGATCTCTCATATGGATCCAATCAAGTATATCTTTGAGAAGCCTGCCTTAACCGGGAGAATTGCCCGTTGGCAGATGTTGTTATCAGAATATGACATTGAGTATCACGCACAGAAAGCCGTGAAAGGAAGCATTCTAGCTGAGCACCTGGCTCACCACCCACTCAATGGTCATGAATCAACCAGTTACGATTTTCCGGACGAGGACGTCATGTACCTCAAGATGAAAGATTACGACGAGCCACTACCAGACGAAGGACGTGAGATAGGATCCCAGTGGGGCTTAATCTTTGACGGAGCTGTCAATGCTTACGGACGAGGAATTGGGGCAATTATTGTTACACCTCAGGGTACCCATATTCCATTTACTGCCAGATTAACTTTCAAGTGCACAAACAATGAGGCCGAATATGAAGCTTGCATCATGGGTCTCGAAGAAGCCATGGATCTAAGAATCAAACACTTGGATGTATACGGAGATTCTGCTTTGGTCATCAATCAAATCAAAGGAGAATGGGAAACACGCCAACCAGGGCTAATTCCTTACAAAGACTACGCGAGAAGATTGTTACCATTCTTCGACAGGGTAGATTTTCATCACATTCCTCGTGAAGAAAACAACTTGGCTAATGCATTAGCCACACTCTCTTCCATGATTAGGATAAATCATTGGAATGACATTCCTCGGATCGATGTTATGCGCCTGGATAGGCCCGCTCATGTGTTCACAGTAGAAGCAATCATCGACGACAAACCGTGGTATCACGACATCAAGAACTTTCTTCAAAACCAAGAGTACCCTCTTGGAGCATCAAAGAAAGATAGAAAGACTTTGAGAAAGTTAGCTTGTAGATTCTTCCTGAATGAAGATGTTCTGTACAAGAGAAACTTCGACATGGTTCTGCTCAGATGCGTTGACAGAAAAGAAGCAGAAGTACTCATGAGAGAAATACATGAAGGTTCCTTTGGTACTCACACCAATGGACATACCATGACAAGGAAAATACTGAGAGCAGGATATTATTGGCTGACAATGGAGTCAGATTGCTACCAGTACGCAAAGAGGTGTCACAAATGCCAGATCTACGCCGATAGAATTCATGTGCCACCATCTCTTCTCAACATACTCTCTTCCCCTTGGCCTTTCTCCATGTGGGGAATCGACATGATTGGAATGATCGAGCCAAAAGCGTCCAACGGACATCGCTTCATCTTGGTAGCTATAGACTATTTCACCAAATGGGTTGAAGCAGCTTCATATGCAAACGTTACAAGACAAGTTGTCGTCAGGTTTATCAAGAATCACATCATCTGTCGCTACGGCGTTCCTAGCAAGATAATCACTGACAATGGGTCAAATTTGAATAACAAAATGATGAAGGAGCTTTGTGAAGAATTCAAGATTGAACATCACAACTCATCTCCTTACAGACCAAAGATGAATGGAGCTGTAGAAGCAGCTAACAAAAACATCAAGAAAATCATTCAGAAGATGGTCATCACTTACAAAGATTGGCATGAAATGCTCCCGTATGCTCTTCATGGTTACCGTACATCAGTACGTACTTCGACCGGAGCAACTCCTTTCTCCCTTGTATATGGCATGGAGGCAGTCCTACCTATACAGGTTGAAATCCCATCAATGAGAGTCTTGATGGAGGCAAAATTAACAGAAGCCGAGTGGTGTCAAAGCAGATTCGATGAATTGAACTTAATCGAAGAAAAGCGCATGACAGCTTTATGCCACGGTCAGCTATATCAACAAAGAATGAAGAAAGCTTTCGACAAAAAGGTTCGACCTCGCACAATCAAAGAAGGCGACCTTGTACTAAAAAAGATTCAATCTTTTCTCACAGATTCGAGAGGGAAATGGACTCCCAATTATGACGGCCCCTACGTGGTCAAGAGAGCTTTCTCAGGAGGAGCCTTAATACTCACGACTATGGATGGAGAAGAATTCACCCGTCCTGTGAACGTCGACGCAGTCAAGAAATACTTCGCCTAAATAATTAAAAGAACAGCTCGCTAAGTTGAAAACTCGCAAAGAGCGACTTAGGCAAAAAAGAGCGTCTCGGTGAATCGAAAACCCGGAAGGGCGATTCAGGCAAAAATTAGAGACATAAAAAAAAATATTAATCAATCCCGGTAGACTTAAAACCCGAAAGGGGTAGTTTACGCAAAAGTTAGGGATATATGGCAAGTAACTGTGTTCAGAACAAACTTGATCATTCAAAAATCCATAGCGGAGTATTCATCAGCAGTAGGTCATCTTCTACGAAGCACGAATACAGCGCAACTCAGAGTGGAAGGGAAAGATAACGGTCGTCACGTTTCATCGTAGCCCTTTTCCCGAAAATTACCAATTTCCAACTTTGTAAGTACTCCATGGAATCAAGCATTTGGCTGATTACCATTCCATATATAATAATTTGAGCCTTGTGCTTTTCTTTTGCAATCTAGTCTTTTTCAGTTTCTTGAAATACATTTTGAATTTAAACAGTCATTTTCTTGAGACAAATGTTTTCATAAAATAAATTGAATTTACTTGCAAAATAAAGGTGAAATTTCTTTCTGAGGTTTACAAACAATAGGAAGAATGCAAACAGTTGCTCCAAGAACGGTTGAGACTCCAGGAACCAATATTTCCCCATGAGGTCGCTTTGCGAACATCTCCCGATGACGGATCTTTACTTCAATTCATATTACTCACTTCGGACAGCGGACAACTGATAACCAGGTATTCCCGGCAGAGTTCGAACTGCAAGAAGAGGACATCTTCTGATCAACAAGAATTCAAGTCGTATCATAGGATTTTACATCCGCGACAATTCCATTCACATTCACTTTACATTTTATCATTGTCATAATATTCATGCATACATTACATCATAATTGCATAGTCGAGTCAGGCTTTGATCATGTGAATGCCTAAGTCATTAAGGCATGAACTCAAGTTTCCCCTGCAAGTTCCGGAGAAGCTTTTTCCTTCGAGACAACAGTTCATACACGAGGATCTCCCCAAGCAAGTCAACAAATGGTAGTCTCCCTCAAAGAGATAGTTTGTTCACTTTTGGAATTCCTCAGCCGAGATTCTCCTGCAGAGCGACACTCGACAGTTTTCTTCAGATAAGATAGTCTGTTTCGCATTTTGGAATTCCCTACAGGGTCGATAAGCGGTTCTCTTCTCTAAGAAATATGGATTCCTCGACATAATTGACAAGTGGTAGTTTTTCCTCCTGAAAAACAGTTTGGTATTTCCCCAGCAGGGTCAAGAGATGCCACTTTTTCGTCAAAGAAAATAATTCAGAACCTCCCAGCAGATTGACAAATGATTCCCCAGCGGAATCAGTGAATGGTAGTCTTCGTCCAGAAGATAGTTCATGATCCCCAGCGGAGTCAACAAATGGTAGTTTTTCCCCAAGGAAAGACAATTTGTCTGTTAAACATTCAAGAGGACAATAAATGTTGGTTTTCACCCCGAAAACAGTTTGTCCGCCTTCAAACAAAGTCATTAGCCCCTCAAAAGAGCGCGGGCCCATATAATAATCTTTCAAAGATGCCAAGTCAAAAGGGAAGATGGTGGAGTTTCTTTATTTACCGTCAAATGGTATCTTACCTCCAAGTGCTGGTAAGAAGTTTGATGAGGAAACAAACCTTTTGAAGTTTCTTTATTACCGTCAAATGGTATCTTACCTCCAAGTGCTGGTAAGAAGTTTGATGAGGAAACAAACCTTTTGAAGTTTCTTTATTACCGTCAAATGGTATCTTACATCCAAGTGCTGGTAAGAAGTTTGATGAGGAAACAACCCTTGAAGTTTCTTTATTTACCATCGAATGGTATCTTACCTCCAAGTGCTGGTAAGAAGTTTGATGAGGAAACAACCTTTGAAGTTTCTTTATTTACCGTCAAATGGTATCTTACCTCCAAGTGCTGGTAAGAAGTTTGATGAGGAAATAACCCTTGAAGTTTCTTTATTTACCGTCAAATGGTATCTTACCTCCAAGTGCTGGTAAGAAGTTTGATGAGGAAACAAACCTTTGAAGTTTCTTTATTTACCGTCAAATGGTATCTCATCTCCAAGTGCTGATGAGAAGTTTGATGAGGAAACAGACCTTTTGGAAATTTTCTCTTTATTTGAGATATTGTCCAAAACACAACTGAGACCAGTTTCGAGATATGGACATCCGAAACAAAGGGGAGGTTGTTTACCTTTTTCTAAGTATCAACACTTAGTTATAGAAGATGGATTGCGCATCCTACACTGCCATCCATTCGCCAGAATCCACATCAAGTGTTTCTACAGGAGTTTGTCTCCTCATTCCCCGCCAAGTGCGACAATGGGATCAAATCATGCAAAGATTTTATCATCTCAAGAGCGCCCAAAATTCGGGCATTCTTTAATATTTAAGTCTCTTTTACGCAGGAGAGATCGAGATCTCAATCTCTCTCCCTCCAGATAAAAGAAACTTAAATAGGGGCATCTGTCATACCCTAATTTTTGACCCCCCTGAGATGACATATCTTCAGGATTTTCATCAAGTCAAAGTAAGTACCCAGAGCAGTCTGACATTCAATCAAGGGTGTTCAAAGACCAGAAAGCTCAGGAAAAGGATCAATCAATAGAAGGATTAGTCTCTAAGACTCAAGAGCTTCATTATTTCACCTATGATTGATTAGACACCCAGTCATCTAAGTACAGAGTTACTCAGGTCACCAGACTAGGGTTTTTTTTTAGCCTATCAAGGACTAAACTCAGGGATCACCTTTGGGAAACCCTAAAAAGCCCTAGGGGACCATTCAAAGACATCAATCATCTTCAAATAACTCATATGACAAGATCCACTGGACATTACACCTCAATTCAAAGTCTACAGTCATCATTGTCCTCTGGTCGACAATTAGGGTTTTTGACCTAATTCCCCAAGATAGTTGACTTTTTAATCAGGGCATGGATCCAAAACTCAAGACATGATTCAAGAGTCTCTACTACCTCAATATAATCCATTTACATCATTCATCTGAGGAAAAGATCTTGATTCTACACAAAAGTCCAAAATCTCACCATATCTGGAAAAAGTCAACTGTATGGGATCACCATTGACTTTTGAGATTTTTGGTCAAACCATGGCTTTCAAGGATCAATATCATCAATATATGGATATTAAAGTCATTTGACCAAAGAAATTCAAAGAAATTCATCAAGGAGCGAAAAGTCGGGAATTAGGGTTTTTTGAGGCATGGTGAGAACTCAAAATTTCACCTACACAACTCAAAAAACTTCCAACATGAAAGTTGTAGATCTTGCAAAATAAAACAACATCTTACAAAGGAACTTTTTTCAAAAGATCAATCATTTAAGAGTTTTGGAAATTTTGGAGTTTTAGGTCATAAACACTTAGAAATTTTTCTAAGTGTTTTAACCTAGTTTTCTTCCAACTTTGGCCTCATTTTTCACAAATTTGCCAAAGGATTTTGAAGAAACTCCAAACTAATGATTTGAAGTAGATGTTTAGGGCTTTCCAAATTGTGTTCAACCTTCTCCAAATTCATTTTGAGCTAAGAGTTATGCTTGTTCAAAGTTGGCCTCATGAAGTAAAATTATAGGTCATGCATCATTTTGGAACTTTGAAATTTTGTGCACATGACCTCAAATATGGATGCTACACGACCCATAACACATCTGAAAACATGCCATGCATTCATTTTCACCATGCCATGATAATTGAAGAAGATTCTAAAAACAAGAACATGTGATTATGTAATGATTACATTTAGGAATTTATGGCAAATTGATGAATCACCCAAGGAATCTTCTCACCAACCAATTAGAGCTCATTTCTGTCTCAGAATTGTCCCCTAAGATCAAGCAAAATCGAGGGCTAGGGGATTGATCAAATGGAATCAAAATTCTCATCATTGCATAAGAGATATTTGCAAACTTCCTTCATGCTTAAGAAACCAAATTTCTTTCATTAAGCAAACTCACCACAGCCAATTGATCTGCATTCATTTGCCTATAAATAGGAGGGCGTACTTCAGTAGAAAAACACACCAAAGCAACCATATTCCTTGCTTTCTCTTTCTCTTCTCATGCTTATTGTTTTTCAAAGTTCTTTGGCAAGAAGAATCGTTTTCTTCAAACCAGAGCTTATCTTTGGAAAGTAAGCATTCTAACATCTCAAGGGAGGTCATTTTGAGGTGATCCAAGCACCTGGATTACTTCTGTAAGTGGAGGAACACCATTGTTGCTCTCACTTTGGAGCAGTTGCAGTTGGAGGTCCATAGTGCAATTCAGAAGGTTTCCAATCAAGCCAAGCATCCAGGCACGTTCCATAGGAGGTAGTGAAGTTGTTCAGATGGCTGCAGCTCATCTGTAACTCAAGAATCATCACTCTCCATGTTCACTTGAAGCTCAAATCGAGGGAGGTCCATAGAACAATTCAGGAGGATTGAGGTTACAACAAGCATTCAGTTAGCATCACTGAGTCACAAGGAAGCTTTTGGGATCATTCATACAAGCCCAGTTGCTCTCTATCATCCTCACGACCTCCATTTTCAGAGGTAAGTTTCTGAACTCCACCTCTTTAATTTAAGCATTCTTTAAGAAATAGCTCGATTCTATCTTGTTCAGCATCATCAGAGGATTGAAAACCCTCTATCATCATTCATTTATCTTTCAGTATAGTCATTTAATTTGATTTTAAAATTTTAGGGTTCTTCACGATTTCTGGTAAATTAGTTAGATGTAGTTAATATAAATATATATTAGTTACATATTTAGAATCGTGAGTGAATTTAGAGCAAGTTTCATGTTTACACCTGGACCTTTGGTTGAGATTTGAGAGAATCAGAATTTCAAAAATGTTGGAGCTTGAGGTTGAAGACGAAGATGGAGGGTGGCGCCATTTTTTAAGTCTCTGAACAGAGTTTATTTTATATTTAATGATATGCGTTTCATAAACGAATGAATAACTTGCCCCAGTGGCCACACATGCGCTCTTAGTCTCCTCATGCCCAAAGTCTGGGGTTCGAATCCCCCTCGCCCCAGACTTTTTGATTCTTTTATTTTTCAATGATTTATCACTTGTTTTGAAACATAACCAAATGAGTGAGATTTGCTATCACCATGCGCGCGTTGGCTCAGTGGTGTGGTTTTGGGTGTGTGACCTAAAGGGCGTGAGTTCAAGCCTTGGTGGAGACATTTCTAAATTTTTTATCACTTTTCACACCTATTCTCTTCACAACTTCACATGATTATTTAACCTATCAAATTAAATCATTTTCACTTCATTTTTCACACACTTTTTATTTAATATACCTATTTTGTGAATAATCAAAAAAATCATAAAAATATTATTTATTTCATGTACTTTAATTAGGTTTAACATAGTATGTTTTAAAGTGTTTTCTTAAAAAACTTTAAATATATATATTCATTTTGTTTTAACCTAATTATTTTAAAAATAAGTTTATGATAAAACTCTAATTGTTTAGGTCTTAATTAGGCATAGATCTTTATTCTTTACCTTAATTAAGTTGACTTTTGTCAATTTTCAAAACTGTTTTCAATCTCCGTTTAAATCAAATGATTAAGGTTTTCAAACAACAAAACCTTATATCATTTCAAATCATTTTCAAAACTGCTTTTGTAACCAGTACTGTAAAGTACTGGGCCTCTAATAGAGTGTAAGTCCCAAACACCTTCTCTTCTTAGCTTGTTTTCAAAACTGTATTTTCAAAATCTCCTTTCTGTTTTCAAAACATTCTTCTGGTATTTGAAGGGCATTATTCCCGGTGAAACTCTTCAGATACCTATGTGACCTTTGTCCATCTTCACTTTTTCTGTTTTCAAAAACCCTTAACTGTTTATCATATATATATATTCAACTGTTATCCACCAATTACTGTTGAGGCTCTGTATATACTTCTTCAAAGGCCTCCACTCCATCCAGGTTAGGCTTTACAAGCTTTCAATTTACAGTCTTTATTTAAATTACTGTCAAATATAAACTGTGCATATATATTAGTTTAGAACTACGTTTGAGTGTAAACCCTAGGACAGTTAAACTATATATATATTATAGGAATATGACCTAGGATTGAGAATGTCTTCCCGGTGAAGGCTCTTTCCTAATTAGAGATCTGTAGTTCAAACCCCCAAGATGAATTATTCCCGGTGAAACATCTTGGCAAAAACCTTAGAATCCAAAAAATAGGACACATCCACCCAAAGAGGAATTATTCCCGGTGAAACCTCTTACCCATTTGCTTAGAGCCAAAATAAGTTCAAAACTACATAGCTTTCTCTTGTGCTATAACAAGGACCCTCTATTAGCCTCCTCTTGGGCTTTGTACAAGGACCCACAGGCTTCTTAAAAGCATTTCCAGCTTCCTCTTGAGCTTGTATACAAGGACCCATCAGGTTTCTTATAAACATAGGAACAGGTCTTTAGTCACCTTTTAGCCTACCCTGGTGAGTTTCTTCCAATTTAAACCAGACTTTAAACAAGCTAAGTTTGTCTTAATTTCATATTGAGTACACCTTTTGGAATGAGAGACATGGACAGTCTCTGTCACCCTTATCTTCATCAATTTCCCTTAGCAGAGTCTAGGATCCATGTTTGATCATCCTCAGCATATGTCAGCCTTCATCTTGGGCTTTAAACAAGAAGTCTCCACTAGATAATCTTTCTGCCATCATTTTAACAAAAATCCCTGGAAAGGGTTAGCCTCCAAAATCATTCCTTCATTTTCAATAAAAACCCCTGGAAAGTGTTAGCCTCCAAAGTCAATTAATAAAAAATGTCAAAAAACCAATTAATTCATTCTCTTAGGAGATAATTTCCCCAAAAGAGTCAAAACCCCTGGAAAGGGTCAGCCTCCAAAAACATGATAAAGTCAGTCTTTTAACAGACAAATTCACCACCTAAGTCAAAACCCCTGGAAAGGGTTAGCTTCCATCAAAAAACAGTCTTTTAATAAATAAAATCTCCTCAATAGAGTCAAAACCAACAAAAACAGTTAGCCTCAACCTTGGGCTTCATACAAGGCACCAAACAATAAAACTCCCATGTCAAGAGTCAGCCTCAACCTTGGGCATTGTACAAGGCAGATAATAGAGTCTCCCCCGGTGAGTTCTTCATCATTCAGTAGCCACAACCTTGGGCTTTGTACAAATGCAGTTTAAACCACACTTTCATGTGTCAAAGATTCCTAACATCTAGGATCTTTTCCCATAGAGTCATCCATACTCCATTCGTTTAAAAGAGTCTGCCACAACCTTGGGCTTTGTACAAGGCAGAAAATAATGTTTTCCCTAGCTAGAGTCAGCCGTAACCTTGGGCTTTGTACAAGGCACACAAAATAGAGTCATTCATAGTCTCAAAAATTCAGTTATCTTCAGCAGTCAGCCGCAACCTTGGGCTTTGTACAAGGCACACAAATATAGTCTCCCTAAGTAGAGTCAGCCTCAATTCTGGGCTTTGTACAGAACACCAAATAAAAATCCATCAAATAAACACTCTCCAAATAGAGTCAGCCTCAATTCTGGGCTTTGTACAGAACACAAAAATACCCTGTAATTAATCCCCAGTGGAGTCATCTCCCAGAGTCAATATATTAATTAATCAATCAAAAAGCCTCAAGCTTGGGCCTCATACAAGCCAGCTAAAGTCAAATCTTTTATACAGTAGATAGACATAGCTTATCTCTATAGAGAGATATTTTTACTACTCTACCACATTCAAACAAACAAACATTTCAATTTCAATTTTAATCAAGTCTCCCATTTAGGATTTTGAAAGGCATGAGCTGGCAGTAAAACCCAGACATGTGGTAACTTTCCCTAATTTGGATGAGCATCTTTCTTTCATTTAAGAGGCATTTGACTGGTATACTTGCACATACACAAGTAAGGTCCCCTTCTTCAATGAAATGAATTTAGTTATTCTGTCACTCTTTTAAATGTTTGTGGTAGAATAGTACAAATACCTCTCTGTAAAGATGATTTCATGTCTCTTTACTGTAAACAGAGATTTAATTCAAGCTTCAACCTTGAGCTTCAAGCAAGGCACCAAAAATAATTAATTTCCCTAGTTAGTTCCCCGAACTACATTAAGCTCTGACTTCCACTAGGGATATGTAGGCATGAGGTTCACAAGGAATCTCAGCGAGCTAATAAAATACCAAAAATAGCTTGTTTGTCTGTCTATCTGTCTTTTAAAATCAATTCAATTCCTTCTCCTAACACAAAGGAGAAACTTTCCCAATCATTAGCAATAAACACAATCACAATGACACAGAGAAGGTTCCTGTAGAGTACTACAGATATGTAGGGTGTTTAAACACTTCCCTATGTATAACCGACCCCCCGGACTCCAGAATTTCTAGTCTAGGTGAAATCCCCACACTTAGCAAACTCCTAGGGTTTAGTTGAGATCTTTTTTTCCCTTTCCTACTCGTAGGACAAATAAGAAAGTTCGTGTGATATCGTAGGAAGAACTGAAACAAAATTCATCCCACCACGGGCGCATTCTCCTTCCAAATTTCGCGTGAAGGGTCTAGCGTGCCGTCCTCCCAAGTGAAACGGGGAGGTAAAGAAAACGACCACCACAATAACCATGATCTCTATTTCATTTATCTAATTTAAATTTAAATCAATTAAGATAAATAAAATGAGATATCAAATAAATCGTGAGGGGCACATGGATTTGATTTTTTCAACACATATGAATCAAAGATTGCCTTGGAGCTAAAGAATATCATGGAAGCATGATTAAAATATGATTGACCACAATTAGAAATTTTCCATATCATTTGGAAAACAAATCTCAATTATTGGAAGGACTTGATTTTTCTCCAATTTCAGTAACCTAATCCATCTCCATATATAAAAAAAACGTGATCATATTGAGGGGAGATTTTTCAATGGACAAGGATTTGCAGCTTCAGAACCGTGAACAATCTCAAAAAACTTCAAAGAAAAATCAATCACGATTTTTATCATAGAGACTGGTTCAAAGGATTTAAAGGACTCAATCACGTTCCTTATCACTCTCGGAAGCTATATGGATATTCACCAAGCTTCGACACGCTCAGAACCGCTCCCAATACGCCACGGTTTGCACACTTTCCTTTTGAGTTCGACTGTAATGATTTATGCGTTATAAATACGTTTTGGTGATATAATTGTGTTCATAATCATGTGTGCAAGTGTTCTGGGCATATTAATTGAGTTTTTAGTGCAGATGCAGAGTTATGCCATTGTTAGGTTTGTTAAGCTTCGATTTGGGGCTTTCCAGAATAGGCAAAATCAGGCCTAGAAAGTGGTACCACTGAATCCGAAAGATCATTTGCAATCGATCCATATCCTCATGATTGATTTAGGTGGTGTATTGTGAGTTTTTGTAGGTTGAATGTCAATGGCCACGACGGAAACCGTGGCTAAAAGGTCCTGGGTTAAAAAAAATTCCAACGAAGAAGAAAGCATCAGGGCGCGCGAGTTTCAGCTCTTTTAAAAAAAGCAATTCGTATATAACCTTCACTGATTACAGTGTTAACGGCGAATGGAATGTGGTCTAATGGTTAGCGCATATGCTTGATGACCAAAGGGTCCAGGGTTCGATCCCTAGCCCTTGCCTATTTTTTTCTTTGATTTCTCTGCAGGATCACCTGCGTCTCAGCAATATGGCGTGCCATGCACCCTCTCAACTCCAGCTCTTAGATCCAAACGCCTTATAATCCAACACAACTGGACAGGCAGACTATATCATGTGCCTTCAGCCATGCCACACTGGATAGAAGCTGAGTGTTTCTAATTTTTTATTTTATTTTTTTTATAACATAGTTTTTATTCATTTATTTATTTTCATTCTTTCAAAACCTTTTTCTTTATTTATTAATTCTTGTTCTACTAAGAACATAAAAAATAAATAAAAGATTTATTTAATTTAATTTGGTTTAAAGGTTTTAAATTAGTTTAAATTGATTAAACCATTTAATTAATTATAAATATTCTATTAATTGGTTAAAACGAAACCTTATTTTTGCCGATTTAATTAATTAGGTAGAAAACGAATAATTAATTAATTAACTCGATTTTGTTTATTCTATTAAACTTAGTTAATTCGTACCCTAATCAAGGTTTACAAAGATCACTCCCTACACTAAAATATATTTCTTTGTGTATTCTTTTTAGGGAAATCTTCAGATATCTCCCGATTACGCGCTACGCCCTTCACCAAGCTAAGTCCCGATTTTATCCCTTTTTTATCATATATATATATATATATATATATATATATATATATATATATATATATATATATATTTGCCTTATAAAATTAGGATTAAATCCTCAAAAGTCGATGAACTATTCTACACTCACGCGTTTGCCTCTTTTGCCATTTTTTCAGGGTTAACCTCGAGGCTACCCTCGACTACAAACCATATCAGATCAAATCAAAAGCTAAGTTCAATTTTATTTATATTTTAATTCTATTTTATTTTGCTTTCTCTATCAAATTAGGGCTAACCCTAATTATCATTTGAACTGATAATACACTCACTCTATGTTTGCTTGCCATGTTTCCACCTTTTCAGGGTTTGCCAATTGCCAAAGCCTCGAGTATCGGTAACCCTAAACCTTGATCTTAATTATTACTTATGTTAGACCTATAATATTATTATCCCGCTGGTTTCATCTCCCCTTTCCTCCGCTGGTTTCTTTTTCCCCTTACCTGTATTTGCTTTAATTATATTTGTTTATCAATTGTTGTGGTTAGTAACTTTAGGGAGTGCAACCCTGAATTAAATTAGAATCACTTAACTATTATAAGATAATATATTCTGAACTAATCACATGATTGGTGCACACACGCACACTTTTTGGGGTAACCTCCCTGTTGCCTGTTGCCTTGTTGCCTGTTGCCTTGTGTTTTTTGCAGAATAGCCAGTCCCTCGAATACGGGGATACCTCAGCCATGTTGCCTCGATTAAGATCATGGGTCCCTAATGATGCTGCCTTCGATACACTAAACATGATCTCGACCCTCGGAAGTTGCCTATGAAAAGGCTGAGGTATCCTCTGGCTGCCTACGAAAAGGCTATTCTGGTTCTTCCCTCAGACTACCTGCCTCTCTATGGCATGGAACAGTCTTATGGCGAACGAACTCTCGATGACCCTTCAACCTCCAAATGAAAGGCTTCCTGCCCTCTTATGGCATGGATAGATCCTTTCACCCTGAAAGGCTAAAAGAATCTTTTTTATCAAAAAAACAGGTAATTGCCCTAAATTGCTTTGCCTTGCTCTAAAACTTTTTTTCATATTCTTTCTCATAAACCTTCAATAAGGCTACGCTCATTTTACGAGCTAAAGTCCTTATTTCTCTTTTTCTACATTTTCTGAAACTTTTGGCTTCAAAACTAAAGAGCAAAGCAATTAAGAGCCCATGGAAAACGATGGATGCAAAGGGTGCCTTACACCTTCCCTTTGCATAAATTACCCCCCGAACTCAAAATCTTTTTAAAAGGTATTTTCCTGTTCTTTTAGCCTTTCTAATTAATTTGGATAAAATAAAAGTCGGTGGCGACTCATGCTATCCACACATTTCAAATAAAGTCAGTTCACCGTATTACAGCACTAATGATGATTATTAAAACAGATAATGTCTGTCATGAGTCGAATGTTTAAACAAACATGAAAGAAATTGCAAATGAAAGGAAAGCTAATGACCCAATAGTTCATCCTTCTAGACATTAGTTAGTATCGTCATGATTAGGCATGTGAGCAGTGATCACCTTGGGGGTCTCAGGAATGTTTAATTTCCCCATCATCGATCATGTCTTGGATCTTATTCTTTAATGCCCAGTAGCTATTGGTATCGTGCATGGGACTACTGAAATGGTAGGCACATCGCATGTTTGGATTGTGTTTGGCAGAGGAAGTGTTGATGTGTTGAAGAGGATCCCTCCCAGTAATCATTCCTGCCTTAACCAGATGTTGTAACGCCTGATCTAATGACATGTTAATTTTGGTGAATTGACGCTTAGGTGCGTCTGGCTTGCGTCATTGTTGTGGAACTGGTGTAGAGATTCAGAGTATCCGGGGTTCGAGCTTCCAGAATGTTTCATAATGTCAAGGGGTCAAGCTTCCAGAATGTTCATCTGATTGGAACTTTCAGAATGTCAGGGGTTCGAGCTTAAAAAACGTTCTTTTAGCTTTTCGGGCGAAAGGGTCTATCCATACCATGAGAGGGCAGGAAGCCTTTCAATTAGATGTTGAAGGGTCATCGAGTTATCATTCGCCATAAGACTGTCCCTTGCCATAAAGAGGGCAGGTAGTCTAAGGGAAGGATGTAATAGTCATTTGAGGCATCATGCGAGGATACCTTAGCAATAGGGACAATCAATCTTTATAAGGCAACCTCGGGGGAGTTTCAATAACTTTGAAGGCAACATTGCTTTAGGTATCCTCGGGATCGAGGGACTTGACTATTTAGTACACTTAGAGGCAACAGAATCTTTAAGGCAACAGGCAACAAGAGGAATTACCCTAAAGGTGTGTGGGTGCAACAATCACGTGATTAATATTCAGATAATTTTATCTTATAATTAGTGATCTAATTTATTCTCAAGGCTTGCACTCCCTAGGATTACTAACCACGCATAAAAATAAAGGCAGAATGAAAATCCTACGCTATTACAATAAACACCTGCGGGGATGGGGGTAAAATAGAATATAAAACTAATTTGCACATCTTCAGCCTTGATCTTCCTCGAACCCTTGACCGGCTCTGAAAATTAAGCTCTGAAAATTAAGAGGAAAATAATATTGGGTGAGTGTAGGAGGGATTCATTGACTATCCGAGGCAAACCCTATTCTAGGCAAAGAGGCAAAATAAAAATTAAAATGATAATTAAACAAAGAGAGAGTTAGAAACTTAGCTTTCGATTTGACGGCGCGCGGTCGGAGGATGCTGGCCAACCCTGAAAAATGAAGGAAAGAAAGGTAGAAAACTTTTTGTGGCAAATAAATGGCATAAAAGACAAAAGTTTTTGAAAACATTCAGGGTAAACCCTGATTTTTAGGGAATGAAGGTTTTATGAGAAAACTAGACCCATTAAGTTAATGGACAACACCTACCTAAAGAACCTAAGGCTACTGGGAGTTCTAAATGAATAGAAGTTAACAAACCTAAAAATTAATTATTGATTTCTAACCTAATTAATTTAAATATCAGTTAAAACCGATTATTTTTATTAACCCAAATTTAATTATTCTAAATTAATTTTAATTATTTAACTTAATTAAAATCTAAATTAAAGAAAAGACTAAGTTAAAATTATTACTAAATTAAAATCATTAACTAAATTCAATTAAATAAAAAAGCAATTAAGGGAAAATTTATCACTTAAATAAATATTTTAGTTTGAAAAGAAAAGGATTTTTAGTTAAAAACAAAACAAAAACACATATATAACTTCAAAATAAAATGAATAAAAAAAACAAAAGAAGAAGAAAGGACTTAGCTGACTGGGGCGTGTAATCCTGCGTGAATGATCCCTGGGCGTCCATGATGGTCGCGCGTTCTGGTTCCTTGGATGAGCTTCTATGATGATCCAGTGGTGGGTGTGTGTCGGTACACACTAGTGCTCATGGGGGTGCGAGCATCAGAACCTGTAGAAATCCGAACATTAAACGAAATAAAAATAAATGGGCGCACCCAAGGATCGAACCTGGGTCTTCATGCTTCGTTGAGATAATTTTGGCCAGTTGTGCTGTGTTGATTCTTTGTTCCATAAATCAAAACCATAAATAATATATATAAAAAACATTAGTGATGGTGCAAGTCAAAAGAATAAAACGCGTGGGCCCCTCTTGTTCTTGGACGGACCAACCAGCATTCACATGCGTGGAGAGAGAAATGTTGACCTGCTGACCAGCCATTAAAGAGTGGCCACGCGTGTTGTAACACCCCATTTTCTACCCGGTAATTATAATAAAATCAGAGTATAAAAATTTCAAACAATAAAACAGGATGTCACATTTCAACATAAAACAACAAACGTCATGTATTTCATTTATCTTTGATACATAGCATTCGGCATCTACAACTTTAAAATTATAATTCATTCACAACTTTATTCGTCAACTTTTATTCAACTTAAAAACAGCTTAAAACAACAGTAGTTAATTCTTATTATTCAACTTGGATTTCAACAACTATAATAATAATACAACAACAAGAGAACAACAAATACAATCATAATCACATCCCGAGTGCTACGTATCAGAGCAAGACACCAACTCGACTAACAACAACTAAAGGCTTCATAAAAATCACTTCAAACTTCCACCGCTATCTTGAGTACCTGTCCATTTCCCATGGTAGGGAAACATCATTCAGAAGGGGTGAGATATCAACAACTATAAGCAAGTGTATGATAAACAGTATATTAGATCAAATCATATAAATATTACCACCTCATAACTTTCAACCAACATTTATAATAACAACTATCAACAGCGGTTATAACAACAATTATATTAACAAGTAGTAACAACAGTTATAACAACCATCAGCCATAACAATCATCACAACAATTATAATAACTATTTCGCAACTCAAACCGACACAACTTATATCAACAGCAATTTATAACAACAGCAACTTCACAACGACTCAAAAATGTAACACAACTATGCACATGCATGTGGTACCATTTGGAGCAGAACTCCCAACTTAAACATATGTCAGTTTATTGAGGCATTAACAAAGCATAAGCCTTCAACGTGGTGCCATTAAGGCCAAGGCATAAGCCTTCAACTTTCAACGTGGTGCCATCAAGGCCAACTTAATCATGCAATGTATGCCATGTGACCTCAACTTCAACAACAAATACACAACAATGCAACAACAACATCACATATAACAACAACAACCTAGACATGCACCAATTGCATCAACTTAACTCAACACTGGTCATTCGACCTACAACTTAAACATGTCCATAATTCGGGACGATTCAACTTATTCAACATCGGCCATAGGCCTACGACTTCATCGACGTATCAACAACAAGTTATAATTACAACAACTCAACAATAACAACATATAAAACAACAATTCAATTTAATAAACATGGGTTATAATGCCTACAACTTAATAATGTCCATAAACCGGGACAAATCATCATAGTTCCACTTCACCTACAAATCCACATTTTTATAAGTTCAAAACATCTCTACAAACATTTTTAGTAATTTATTCTATATTATTAACTTGTAAAAAGTTATAACGATATATAATTATAACTCAACAGAGTTTCTAAGGAACTCTAAACAACTCTACAATAATCCCTACAATTCTAAAGTGCCCAAAAATACTCTACTGACAACTCTTACCTATAAGAGTAACTCTTATGAACCTAATTGGCTAATGACCTGACTCAAGTAATAATAAAATAACTCTAAAGGGTCAAATATCTTCAATTTTAATCTTTAAAACTTATCAGATTTAACTCTAAACAATTCGAAGGCAACTCTAACAACCCTATTGACAACTCTAACAACCCTATTGACAACTCTAATAGGATTGAAAATTAATTTAAATTAACTCTTATCTCTAACTTAAATCTCTCAAATATTATTAATATTATTATTATTATTATTATTATTATTATTATTAATATTATTATTATTATTATATGTTATCAACTTGTAACATTCAAATTGGATGATCTTAATTTGATGCTAGCTACTGTACCAAGCCAATAGAAATAAGAATTTCACGCCACAGTATATGAATCCATCATGAATGGAAAGTAATGCTATATAGTAATGATACAACACCAATATGTATATCAAAATCAATTCATCAACGTGAATTCAAGGTGCCACTCGCACGTTTTAAACGGTGCCCTTCAGTACATGTTTGTTATTCCCCTCGGCACACTCGCCTTGTGCCACTCGGCACATATAATTTAAGGGGTGTGCCCACGACACACATATTTGTGTCCCTCGGCTCGGTATTTTTCCCCACAACAACTTTTGTTCAGTTCTAATTCCAACACAGAGTTCACCGTAAGTTTTCCATCAATTTTCATATACTCTTATTGTTAACATGTGCACTAACAGGCACGTGATTATAAAATTCAGAAAAGAAAAAAGAAGATGAAAAAGGAAACTGAATTATTATTAATCAACTTGCTCTCAGAAGCAAGTGCAATGGGGTATATATATACAAAAGATAGCAACGGTCATATTCCTAAAATAGAGGAAAAACTAACTAATAGAAAAGAAAGGTTGCAAATAAAGGAATAAACAAATAATAAGTTTAATCTATTTTAACACCCCCCCTCAAACTGGTGGAATGTATGTTAAGCAGTCCAAGTTTGGTAACTAGTTTGGAAAAAGGGCCAAGATGTAGAGGTTTGGTAAATATGTCAGCAACTTGTTGGGTTGAAGAGATAGGCATTAGATGTATAGTGTTGTCTTGGATTTTGTCGCGAGTAACGTGGCAATCCATTTCTATATGTTTTGTTCGTTCATGAAAAACAGGATTGTTGGCTATGTGGATGGCAGAGTTGTTGTCGCAAAAGATCGTAACAGGTTGTGTGTGACTGATGGCTAGGTCTTTGAGTAGGGACAAGAGCCATTGTGCCTCACAAGTGGTATTGGCAAGAGCGCGATACTCTGCCTCAGAGGAAGATCGAGAGACTACTGTCTGTTTTTTGCTTTTCCAACAGATGAGGGAGCTGCCAAGGTAGAAGCAGAAGCCCGATGTTGATCTTCGCGTTTCCTCACAGGAACCCCAATCAGAGTCAGAAAATCCAGATAAATGTGTAGCAGAGTCAGACTTGAAAAATAACCCTTGGCCAGGAGCATTTTTGATGTACCGAAGGATCCTTATAGCAGCTTGATGGTGTGTGACTGATGGCTTTGAGAGGAACTGACTTAGCCTGCCGACAGAATAACTAATATCAGGTCGTGTGTGAGTTAAATAGAGCAACTTACCAATAAGGCTTCGAAAAGTTGAGGGATCAGGTAATAAGTCAACATCTGTATTGGTGATTTTGTGACTAGGATCCATAGGAGTTGTGGCAGGTTTTGCCCCTAAGAGCCCTGTAGTGTTGAGCAAATCCAGACTGTATTTTCTTTGGCAAATGGAGATACCGGTGTTGGATCTTGCAATTTCAAAGCCAAGAAAATATTTGATATTTCCCAAATCTTTGATGCTAAAGGTAGTATCCAAGACTTTTTTGATGTGATTGATTTCTTGAAGATTAGAGCCTGCAATTAAGAGATCATCGACATATACTAATAAGGGTTAACTTAGAGTTCCATTGCCGGCTGGCTTGTTTTAGGCCATATATGGATTTATTTAACTTACAAACAAGGTTTTTATGAGTGGTATGAAGGCCCGGAGGAACTTTCATGTAGACTTCTTCATTTAAGTCACCATGAAGGAAAGCTGTATTGATATCAAGTTGGTGGACATACCAGTTTTTGGAGGCAGCAATGGATAATATAAGTCTAATGGTTATCATTTTGACAACAGGGCTGAAAGTTTCAAGATAATCTATGCCTTCAGTTTGTGTGAAGCCTTTGGCAACTAAACGGGCTTTATATCTTTCCACAGTCCCATTAGCATGAAATTTAATTTTGAAAATCCATTTACAACCTATAGGCTTCTTATAAGGTGGTAATGAGACTATGTTCCAGGTATTTGTTTTAGTTAGTGAAGATAATTCCTTATTGATGGCTTGCAGCCAATGAGGATTAGTAACAGCCTGAGCATAGCTAGTTGGTTCTTCCAAAGTGGATAATTTAATATTAAACAGTTTATGTGTAGCAGATAAATTAGAGTAAGAAATAAAGTTATGTAGGGGGTATATAGATGTACCTGTAGCAGATGTAGAAAGATGTAGAGGATTACTTGTAAGGAGAGAATAGTGGTAATCGATGAGGTAGTTTGGGGGTTTGGAAACTCTTGTGGATTTTCTGGTTATCTCAGGCAGAGAAGATTGAGGAGAGGGATTGTTGTTTGGTGTGGGAGTATTGATTTGAGAAGGGTGAGGAAGTGTAATAATGGGGCAATTTTCAGTAGATTGTAAAGGAGAGGGAGGTCTGATGTAATCATAGTGAGGGTCATGGGTGGGATGATGATGAGATGAAGGGAAAATAGGGTGTTGTATAGTTTTGTTGTTAGAGGCAGCAGGAGTAGGTTTATAAAGGAATAAGTGTTCAAAGAAAACAGTGTCTCTTGAGATGAAGGTTTTTCTTGAGTGTAAGTCAAAAAGAATGTCACCTTTGGTGTGGTGCTTGTGTCCCAAAAAAATACATTTTCTACTACGGTTATCAAGCTTAGTAGGCTTGTGTTGAGAAGTAGCAGCATAAACCAAACAGCCATACACTTTCAAATTATCATAGTTAGGTGCTTTGTCATATAAAACATAAAAAGGAGATTTATAGTTCAAAAATTTTGAGGGTAATCTGTTAATTAAATAGGTTGCATGATCAAGGGCATGAGCCCAAAAAATTTTAGGTAGTTTAGCATGAAATAAAATGGATCTTGTGACCTAAAGGAGATGTTGATGTTTTCGCTCAACAATCCCATTTTGTTGGGGAGTATCAACACAAGAAGTTTGATGATTGATACCTTGTTTTTGATAGAAATCTTTCAATAAAAACTCAGGGCCATTGTCACTTCTAATGGTCTTGATAGTGGTGTTGAATTGAGTTTGAATAAAAGAAACAAAGGATTTAACAAGATTACTGGTTTCAGATTTAAGCTTCATTAAAAATATCCAACAAAACCTACTATGATCATCTACAATAGTTAGAAAATAACGATAACCAAACATAGAAGTGGTAGAATAGGGTCCCCAAATATCCATGTGAATGATGTCAAAGCAAGCATTAGATTTAGTGAAACTATGGGGGAAGGGGAGTCTTTTTTGTTTAGCATAAAAACAAGAGTCACAGGGAATATCATGATGTTGAAAATTGTGTAAAGGAGACATTTTATTAACACGGCTGGCTATGTCATGGGAAGGATGTCCCAAACGATAATGCCACAGATTAAAATTCATAATATGTCCAGAATTATCAGTAAAAGAGAAAATAGGGTTGGGGAGGGGAGTTCATGAGGAATACGAAGGAAGTAGAGGCCTTGATGAAGGTCAGCTGTACCAATCGTCTTCCGGGTATGGTTCACCTGTATGGTGCAATGAGTGGAGGTGAAGTGTAACACCCGTATAATTTTAATTTTTAATTTAATTTGAATATTAGATTAATAATTATTATTATTATGGATTTTATGAAAATAAGAGGAAAATGATGGTTAATGGCATTTGGGCCATGTGTAAGATTAGTAAGAAGAGGGGGGTGTGGTGCAGTAAAGCCCTTACTAATTTAATATTATTTTCATAAAATAATTAGAATTGGAGAATTGGGAAAGAAAGAACGTCAGAGAACAGAAGTTGGAACAAGGAACGTGAAGGAGAACCGTATAGGGAGAGACCAAGAACCAAGATTCTATCTGAGGTAAGGGGAGACTCTCCGTTTAATCTCTTTTATCGTATTATAGGTGATAGTATGGATTAGGAGTATGATTTGATCCATTGATTCTATATTCTGAATATTCATCTGTGTTCATCATTAAAATTGAACTGTTAATCCCTAATAACTGATAGATTTAGGGTATGATGAATAGAATTGGTAGGGAATCATATACTATGGTTATGGATGAATTCGTATGCTGTTTAGATGTGCTTTTCTCTGGTTTTTGGACTCAAAATCGTGGACTGGTATGAGTAAAAACGAATGGGTTTTGGATTGTTACGAATTCTGCAGGTTCTGGGCATTTTCTGGTGTTTCGCGTATGAAACAGTGCCATACGCGTATGGGGTGGGGTCATACGCGTATGGGGGACACTCCCAATGGGCTATACGCGTATGATACGCAGTTGTCTTGTCCAAAACACCATGTACTGGTGTTTTGCGTATGAGAGCGTATGAGGATGCTCATACGCGTATGGGAATTTGGAAAGAGGAAAATTATTCTGGTGATACGCGTATGGCTATACTGATACGCGTATGAGGTTGATTGTAGGCAAAATTTGGTTATGTTGAGATGCGTATGATACGCGTATGAGGCAAGGGGATACACGTATGGACGCGTATGGACCCTATGATATGCGTATGGCTTCCTGTATGTGAAATTTCTGTTTTGTGATTTTTCTGGAAAGTTCGACGATGTGTAACTTTCAATTTGTAGGCCTGTTTGTATGCTGTTTTAGACTGTGTAAACCTTGTGATGTGATTATGTGGTTTACTGATGACTGATTGTATTGAATGATGTAATGTATATATGAACATGCTTAGTATTGATGATGATGATGATGAAATGAGTATAGATGATGCTACTCATAGAATGGTGTTGATGAAAGTATGTTATATATATGTTGCATGCATTCATAAACATGGGCTGAATCCTATATGATGAGAGGATTCAGCGAGGGGCAGAATTCCCATTGTGTGGAATTTGTGCTGGCAGGGCCGTATCTGGATGATGACAGATCGGTCGGTGGATGATTTCCACTGGTGATGATTGGTACCACATGCATAGTGTCAGTTTCATACATGTGCATGATTTGTTTATAGCATGATGATAGGTGATACATGTTGACTGTTTGTTTATCTGTGGATGTATGAATGATTAAATTGTCTGAGTATGAAACAATTGGGTGAATGATATAACTATGATATGTTATTATTTATGATGCAATAACATTGGTTAACTGTGATGAGACTCACCCTTACTTGTTGTCATTTTCAGATTGAGGATAACGGCGTGACTTGGTGAGGATTAGCTCATAAGTCGGTTTTAGTATTGTGTCGGTGTCATGCTCTGGTAGATGTAACACTGGGAACGCTTTGTTTTGTTTTAGAGTTTTGTTTATAACTCTATTTATTTATGATGTTTGAAGTCTGATACATTGTTGATGAATGTTGACTTGATGAAGTATTTCCGCTGTGTAAAACATGAATTGATTAATGAGTTATGATCTCAGGTGTTTTCTGTGAATGCATGACTTATACTGACGTGTGTTTTCTTCATTTTATGAATTGTGACACCTCTTGCATGTTTACTCTGATTAATAATTATTTAATTGTCGCGGGTTATTAGAGGGGTGTTACAATAGTGGTATCAGAGCATAGTCGGTCGTTGTGACCAGAGTCTTAGTGTCAGTCTTCTGTGTATGCGACTAATACGAGTTATTTGTCGATACTTTTGTTCTGACCGGATTGTTTGTGTTAAGCAGAACAATGGCTGGAAGAGGAGGAAGAAACGACGATGCTATCGCTGAGGCTCTGGGCATGATAGCTGGTGTACTGGGAGGGAATGCCAATGGAGCTGCGATTGGTGCTGACAGACAACTGAACAGTTTCCAGAGGAACAATCCTCCATTGTTCAAGGGCACGCATGATCCTGAAGGTGCTCAGAAATGGCTTAAGGAGATCGAGAGGATTTTCAGAGTCATTGACTGTGCTGAAGATCTCAAAGTGAGATATGGCACTCACATGTTGTCAGAGGAAGCTGATGATTGGTGGATGTCAACCAGAACTGAGCTGGATGCTAGTGGTACAGCAATTACCTGGACTGTATTCAGGAGGGAATTTCTGAGGAGGTATTTTCCTGAAGATGTCAGGGGAAGGAAGGATGTTGAATTTCTGGCGCTGGTTCAAGGTAATATGTCAGTACCGGAGTATGCTGCTAAGTTTGTGGAACTGGCAAGGTACTATGTGCATTACAATGATGATGAGGCCATTGAATTCTCAAAATGTGTCAAATTTGAGAATGGTCTTCGTGATGAGATCAAGCAGGGTATCAGGTACCAGAGAATCCGGAGGTTTGTTGATCTGGTAGATTGTAGCAGGATTTTTGAGGAAGATAACATCAAGCTGAGGTCATCTCACTCTCGCGAGTTGGTTGACAGAAAAGGAAAGAAACATATGGATCGAGGTAAGCCATATGGTAGAGGTAAACCTGTTGATTGGAAGAAACCCAGTGGGGGAGATTCCAGTGCTCGTATCAGATGTTACAATTGTGGTGAGATGGGACATCGTAGGAATGAATGCAAGGTTGATCAGAAGAAGTGTTACAAGTGTGACCAAGTGGGTCATATTGCTGCTGACTGCAAGAAGAGGGTTGTGACTTACTACAACTGTGATGAAGAGGGTCACATCAGTCTGTCGCACGCTCGCGAAAAAATGAACAGAGTCGCCACCAATATATTTATCCCATAAGGGAAAGGAATATCAGAAAACCTAACAAAGGAAGGAACAGGGTAGGATGCAATGGAGCGCTCTTGCACAAGGGGACAGCCTAGGATGCAATGGAGCGGAGATAACATGCCCTTAGAAAGGAGGAAAAGAGAGATTGGTTTGTATCTTTTAGGGGTAATTCCATGATGACGAGAACCCACTACAAGGTCTCGCATCACTTCCTCACTTTTGTTTTAAGTCTGAACATTTATTAGGTTTTTTGAAGTGTTTTTGGTTGGTGTCTTTTATGGGGATTTTAATTTGTGACTTAGATCATACCAAAAAGAGTTTTTTGTTTGTTTTTGAATATTTAGAGAACGCACATCGAGGCCTACGCCACAATCGTTTCTCTAAATAACGGTTAAGAAATACATCGAGGCTTCACACCTCAATCATTTCTTTTCCGCTAAGTAAAAGAGATCCAGAAACGAGTTTTTTATGAATATTTAGAGAATGCACATCGAGGCCTACGCCACAATCGTTTCTCTAAACAACGGTTAAGAAATACATCGAGGCTTCACACCTCAACCATTTCTTCTCCGCTAAGTAGGAAAGAACGTACATCGAGGCCTACGCCTCAATCATTTCTTTCCTACCATGAAATATAGCAACGGTATGATCTTCATCGATTTTTATTAAGTATTTTAGAGTTGAAAAGAAAAAGAAAATAGCCTAAGCATGAAGGGAGTTCCTACCTAATGTTATCATGGTTTCTACCTAAGGTTAGAAATAAAAGACACATGGAAATTAAAGCACTAAGTAGAATATTGAAAATAGCATGAGAAAGAACAAGTCAAAATATAGCACAAAAGTGAATTAAAAGTACTATTATTTTTATGGTATTTTTTTTGTGAAAGAATTCTATCAATTATGTCAAAATTAAACTATACTACTATTTTTAGTGATCATTTTTATGTGTCAAAAATATGTATTAAGGTCTAAAATTAAGAAGTGAAAATTAGTGTTTTTATTAACTAAAAGAAACAACAAAACTAATAGAACCTAAAAATTCAATTGAAAACAAAAGTAAACAGGGGGGTGCATATGGAAATTAGTGGTGGTGAAGAGTAACCAGGCGCTGGGCCCATAACTGTTGGCCCAGCAGATAGATTCCTTGTGGGGCTTCAGGGGGTGCAGGACGAAGCAAGGGGTGCGGTTAGCAAGGGCCTAAGACCCATAGCGCTTGTTTTTGTTCGGAATTCGTTTTTTTTGCAAAAAAGAAGGGAAAAACGGGCCTTGGGGGGTGCAGCAGCAGTTTCTCGGCCCAATGTGCATTATGATTCATTTTCAGACTTTATTGTTCAGTAAAAACAAGTAGTAAATGAAAAATGAAAAAATAAATAAAAAAAAAATAGAAAAGGGAAATTGAAATAGGATTAGGGTTCTAGTTGTGACCGTTCACCTCTTCTCACTCAGACTCTCTCCTTCGCGAATGAAGCGGCGACGGCGGCGTCAAGCTCTCCGATCAACATCTCACCGCCGCTAGCAGTAATCGGCCAAAACCAACGCTCCTCCTCACGTCTCTTGTTTCTCATTACCTCAAATTCGTTCCCGATTCAAGTTTATTCAAAACGAACCCTAACTTCTGGAGGTGAAGAACACGTGAATTGAAGAGAAAGCCGAAGAGGAGAATCCAAGCGCGACACTGCGAAATAAACGCAGATGAGGTCGAGAGAAGATGCTTCAATTTCAGGTGCGAATACTCCTAATCCCTTGAGTTCAATCTTCTTCTTCTTTGTTTCTTCTTCCGCTCTTCTTCTTCTTCCCGTGTGCGATTTCTTGATTTTTGTAAACTCTGTGAGAATTGTTGTTCTGAGTGAGATTAGAGTGTTGTTGTTGATGTAGTGAGGTATAGAGAGGAGGTCTAGCCCGATTGAATGGAACTTCAGATGTTGAAGCTCCTTCAATGGTGGAGATGAAGGGCTCTAGGTGAGTGTGTGATGATGGTGTAGCAGAGAGAGTTCAGAGAGATTGGAGAGGGATTGAAGGAGGTGAAGAAAAGTGGAAGGTGGTGAATGAGCGTGTGTGATGAATGAAGCGTATTGAGTGGAGACGATTCTTGATAGGGATGAAGGTTGTCAATTGTTCAGAGCAGAGAAGATTGGTCAGGAATGATGAAGATTGGAGATGAGGATGAAAATGGAAGAAGAATGAGGAAGAGTGGATGAAGAGGTTCTGTTATGTAGTTGAGGTGAAGGTTGTTGGTGATTGATGAAGAGGATGAAGGTGTGTAGAGATTGATGAAGATGAATGAGAGGAGAATGTGAGAGTGAAGGTTTGAATTATGGAGGGAGTAGAAGTTATATAGAGATTGAGAGTGATTGAGGGCCCTAGGATCTGAAATTCGGTTATGAGATGGAGGGTGGGGATTGAAGTTTGTTTTTGAGTTAGTTTTGATTCTGTTAAGTTAGTTAAGTGGTTAGGGTGGTGGTTAGGGATCTGTTATGAATCGGTTAGGTTTGTAACTGAATTTGTAACTAGGTTGTTAGTTTCTGTTATAGGTTTTGTTAGGAGGTTAGGGTAGTAGCTTCCGTTAAAAACAGTTAGGGAAATTAGTTAGGTGATTAGGAGCTGCTGACTTGAACTCTGTTTTCTGTTAAAAGTCAGTAGGTTAGTTATATGTCATGGTTTGTAGTGAATTTGAACATGAGATGGTATGGGCATGGTTTATCTCTTTGAACTTTTGTCAACTGTGAAACTATACTGCCCTGATGATTGCGTAGATGGATGGTTGTGTTTGTTATTGGAAATTTCGTTTGACAGTTTCTTTGATTTTTTTTTGGTTCGGTTTTGGTGATTTTCTGAACAATTATGGTCGCGATGCCGTTAGTTCCCGTTGGTTATGAAGTGCTATAGGAATTGAAGTATTTCATGCAGGTAGAAAAAGCTAATGGAAAACCTGTTAGAAACAATAGGAGTATAATGTGACAACTAGGTTAGGAATTTGAATTGTTTTTGCTTGTTGAATTGTGCGGGGAGTTTTTTGATGCTTTGCCTTGAGACTGTTACTGTTAGTTAATAAACAGTTAGGCTGGAAATTGATGAGGTTAATGGAAGAGTGTTGGATAGTTCGAGATAGGTAACAATTAAGTAAAAGGCTGTTTTGAATTGTGTTATGATGGTTCTGTTTGGCTGTATATGTACAGGATGTTGCCATGACATTTGTTCTGACTGTGTGTGTTTGGTTTGTTTGGCCGCCTTGGTTTCTTTATGTGCAGGTGTGGCATTGATTTTAACAAGGCATATCAAAGTGAAATGCACCATTGCTTGGACAACAAGAAAATACCTATCAACATGGTACAAGTGAGATGGATTTAAAGAATCGGAGAAGAAGATAGAATTTTAGGAAGTGTTGCATTTTCCATGTAATTCTCTTTGCACTTGCAATGAGTCGGACATGGACTTCAAACTGTACTTCGCATTGGCTTTTGAATGTAGCTTGTAATTGGCTTGTATTGTCTTGTAATGAAATTTGCCCCTTTTGTAATAATTCTCTTCCAATTCAAACTTTGAAATTTATTTTCTATTTGCTTTGAATTGTAATCCAAGCCTTTGGTCAAAGCTCAAAAGTTCTGGTCAGAAGCCAATTGTCCTTATTTTGTACATTTTCTTGTAAATCTTCCATTTTCATTTGGTGACCCCGTATTGAAACGACTCCCATATTGATTTTGAAGCAACACATGACAAGCTATCACTTTGGATTCAAAATTGCATTTCCCTCCTAAATGTTCAAATGAATCTTCATATATTTCTTTCAATTTGCAACTTGAACAAGAGTCATAAAACAAGAACCCAGGGTGATTCATTATGAACTTCAGTAACAAAGTTGACCGTCCATGGTTGACTTTGACTAAGAGTTGAAATTTTGCCAAATGTCTTTAACAATTGAAAGTGGCCCAATACCTTCTTCAAACGAATGAATACACACCCTTTTGGCGAAGCTTCGAACGAATAGCTTGTATTCCCAGTAATCAAATGAACCAAACTTGGAATCGGAGGATAAACCAGATGACACCCTGCATGAAGTATGAACTTTAAGCCATATGAAACCTCAACTCTATTTACAACCTCGATCCCTTTGCAAAGCTTATTGATTAATGATGTATGTTATGTTAATGTCCTAGTGAAAAGATGATGCATATGAAATGAGAAGCCTAGGCCAGTTAGAAATAAAGGGTAGGACAAATTTGGGGTATGACAGCTGCCCATATTTAATCGTCTTAAACCTGAAGGTGAGATTGGCGCTAGCCTTTCGAACATTCAAGGTAGAAGAAGATTAAATATCAAAGTACCCGAAATTTGTCCTGAAGAGAGGATAGTGTAAGTGTTATCTTTATTTTTTTATTTCGATATCTGCTGGGGAAAGAGAAATTTTTGTTTTTCTGGTGGAAAGGTTTATGGTGTGTAATGGTTGAATGGGAAAAGAAAATAATGATTTGCTGGGGATTGGGAATTGGTTTTACGGTGAGAAATTATGGATGAATGGTGGTTGCCAGGCGAGAACTGACTTCACCGTGAGCGAGGGTTGAAAATGATGGAAAGGATTTACCAGGGCAGGGACTGGAATTTGAAAATGTTTGCCAGGGCGAGAACTGGACTTTGAAAAAGTTTGCCAGGGCGAGAACTGGACTTTGAAAAAGTTTGCCAGGGCGAGAACTGGACTTTGAAAAAGTTTGCCAGGGCGAGAACTGGACTTTGAAAAAGTTTGCCAGGGCGAGAACTGGACTTTGAAAAAGTTTGCCAGGGCGAGAACTGGACTTTGAAAAAGTTTGCCAGGGCGAGAACTGGACTTTGAAAAAGTTTGCCAAGGCGGGAACTGGACTTTGAAAAAGTTTGCCAAGGCGGGAATTGGGCTTTGAAAAAGTTTGCCAAGGCGGGAATTGGGCTTTGAAAAAGTTTGCCAGGGCGAGAACTGGACTTTGAAAAAGTTTGCCAAGGCGGGAATTGGGCTTTGAAAAAGTTTGCCAAGGCGGGAATTGGGCTTTGAAAAAGGTTTGCCAAGGCGGGAGTTGGGCTTTGAGGAATGATTACCAGGACGGGAACTGGGGTTTGAGGAGATTTGTGATGTAGTAGCAGATATCAATCAGAGTTTGTAAGGACAATTTTTTTATGTGGGGAAGTATCATCGTCTTGATTGAGTGATAATTTGTCTTATCTGGCTTATGCTTTGTATGCATGTTTGAATTTTTCTATGGCGTAATGATCCACTTTGATGGATATGCTACGCTTTTGAGGATGCAATGTTATATGCAATGAAAACTATATGCAAAGTGCCAAATAAAGGCATTAGTGATAGAGGAGGAGGATCATTGGGGTCCGTTGCTTGTTGTCTTGAGCTACTAATATGGATCGGTGTTGGAAACCCTGCAGTACCAAAGGTCATTGGAAACTGCATTGAGGGTTGAAATGTAGCTTTGTTGGGGAGGAAGTGACTTCGTCTGACTTTCCCTACACCTTGAATTGCTTTGGGATGGTGAGCTTGAGGAGATTCCCTCGATTCACCATGGCGGGGATGAGAAATCCAATAAGGAGACCAGGTTGGGGAAGTGGAACAACTCTCATGAGAAATAAACTCATGTGCTTGGGGAGAAACCATGATTCTAGGAGAAATAAACTCCTATGATTGGGGAGAGACAATACAACTCAAGATTGTGCCCCAAGCGTGGTGAACTACAAAGGAGTTTCCCCCAAGGGATCCTTGGAGAGATTTGTCGAATCTCGACGTAACTGCCCCAGATTGGTTGAACTCAAGAGAGATTCCTCGACTTGATTTCCCCAGATTGGTTGAACTCAAGAGAGATTCCTCGACTTTATTGCCCCAGATTGACCAACGGTGAATGGATGCCTTAGTTGACAGGTTCTGCACACAACTTGCCCTTTGGAGTAATCGGCCTTTGGGGTGAATGGCTCATGGAATCGATCAACTTTTTCTGCAGTTGTTCATTGTTTGGTCTTCCTTGATGTCAAGTGTTTATTCACAAGTAAGAGATATTTGTTTTGAAGATGATAATCCTAATGCAATTCTTATGCTAGCTTCGAAATCAGGATTAAAACAAAGTTGTGACATTCAATGTTTGAATTATTTGTCATATCGATATCAACATAAATGGTAAGCAAACATCTAGGAGTCAGTTTTACACAACTTGCTTTTGAAATAAACCCTGCTTCAGTTAGGTCTTTTAAGGGTTGTAACGTGGTCTGGTTCACGGTTTTAGAAAGAAAGGATTTAAGGCTCAAAGTCTAACCTAACCCACCCATTCTTCATGATGTTCTCCAGTCCTAAGTTCAACTTAACCTGATATGAGCGTTCGTCCTCCAAGAGGAGTTTGAGATGATTGAGGAATTTATGAGGTCTTCTGGACATGGCAGTCACTTTCCCCTTTTGTTTTTGGTGCCTGATCACACGACATTGTTCCTTTGATGAGGATCTTTATGTTGTAATCCTCGTTTTTCGTTTCTACTTTGCATTTCCTTTTTTGTTTCCCTAACTTTTGCCTGGACAAATTCTTTTGAATTTTATTTTGGAGTCCAGCGGGATGCCCTAATTTTTGCCTAAGTCACTTGTTTTTAAGTTGTTGACTTAGCGGGCTTTCTTTCTTTTTTTTTTGAACAAGTCGTGTGATCCTGAATCTTTGATTTGCGGGAGGTGATTGTGACTGCCTCATTCTTTGGTTGATGAGGGGTTACCATTGTGGCATTGAGTTTCCTCAACCTTTTGAAAGATAACCATTGTTGTATCCTTGGATGTATACTCCTGATGAATTCTGAATGCTCGATCAGATTGATTGAACGCTACCCTGCCCCTGGGTTAAATGTGAGGGTTTTTTTTTTGTATAGAAAAGAAACTCCTACTTCAAGGCTCAAAGGGGTTAACGAGGGTCTATCTCCCTTATATCTCCGGTGTTTGGGGATTTGAAACAATGCCTGTACATCCTCAGCGGGGTTTTATTCAAAAGCATACAATTAGAGATTTTGCGTTTTTATTATTTTTCATCATTCTCCTTTTGATGTTTTTTGCTTAAACCAGAGTTTGATATCGATAGACAGAAATATATGAGTGAACACGAATGGATTGATTCGAAACTAACATATGCAGTGCATTTTTATTTCCATTAAAAACAAACAAGTTTTTCATGGAAGTAACATTTAACAAAACAAGGAAAACTACAAATGAAAATGCAGAAACGAATTGATGATTGCCATAGTTGAGGAGTCTTGACTCCGTCTGGACTTGTTGATCTTGAATACTTTCTACAGCTCCTTCCAAACACTTCAGATTACTTCAAAAGAGAACTCCAACAAAGTCACCCAAGAGTTGTAAATTTTTGTCTTACTTTAGGGATTCGAGCAATGCGAGTGATGCAATGCTCAAGATAAGAGTACGTCTTGCTTATCCCTCGTGCGGGAGCCCCAAGCATAGATGTCGGAGAAGTATTCACCATCAAACACGGAGGAACCTTGCGTGGCCATCAATACTTAGAAAAACTATCTGTTGTGAGGAAGGAATTTGTTGATCCTGGAGACTTTCTGAAATCTAGGCATTCATTCGAGCAAAGGAATTCCATTCACCCACATGTTTCCTTCCTGAAGGGTTATATGCCTACCATCAATCAACTGTTGTACTTTGGCTTTGAAAGCGTTGCAGTCCTGAGTTGAGTGCCCTGCTGATCCAGCGTGATATCCACATTGCACATTAGGGTCATACCCAGGTGGAAACGGCTGTGGTGGAGGTTTTAAAGATTTAGGAACCACCAATAAGCTTTGAACTAGATATGGCAGAAGTTTACTGTATGTCATAGGAATCTGGTCCAACGGTGCATTTCTTCGTTCCAAATTACTTCTAGGTTGGCGTTGATTCAGATGAACTCGTTGTTGTGGAACACATTGCTTTGGTGGCAAATACTGAATCGGTTGTTGTTGGACCATCTGGGGTTGTTGATTGATAGTGGCGGCAAAGACTTGTGGAATATACTGACTAGGAGAAACTGGGACCATCTGATAGTTAGGAACCTGAACCTGAGGATAAATAGAGACTTCCTCCTCTCCATTCTCTGAAACTGCGCCTGTTTCACTTTTCTCTTCTTCTGTGAATTCGGAAACATTAGCAATATCCTGGATTTTACCCATCTTTAAGGCGTTTTCAATTCGTTCTCCTACGACAACCAAATTTGAAAATTCGGAGGAAGCACATCCAACCATCATGTTCAAATAAGGATCTTTCAGAGTATTCATGAACATGTCTACAAGCTCTCGTTCCAAGAGTGGAGGTTGGACTCTGGAAGCTAATTCTCTCCATCTCTGTGCATACTCTTTAAAAGACTCATCAACCTTCTGAGTTAAACTTTGGAGTTGTAGTCTAGTAGGAGCCATATCGCTGTTGTACTTGTAATGCTTGAGAAAAGCCTCTGCTAGTTCATCCCATGTGCGGACATGGGTTCGTTCGAGTCGTGTATACCACTCAAGGGATGCCCCACTAAGGCTATCCTGAAAGAAGTGCATTAGAAGCTTATCATTTTCTGCATACGGAGCCATCTTGTTGCAAAATGCCTTGATGTGACTCATCGGACAAGTTGTACCCTTGTATTTCTCAAAACTGGGGACTTTGAATTTAGCAGGAATCTTGATATCAGGAACTAGGCACAAATCAATAGCATTTAAACCGGAGGAGCCTCGACCTTCTAAAGCATTCAATCTTTCTTCCAGGAGATGGAATTTTCTCTCATTTTCCTCGATCGGGAACTTGAAAGCTTCAAGTTCAGAATCGTTCTCATGGTGTGAATCCTCCTTGTTATGAACTTCCACGGGCACAGGTTTTGATCCCCCATTAGCAACAGTGGTTGGAGTACCATTAGCCAACTTAGCAACACTTTGTCTTAGCTCTTCTTGCCCTTGAACAACAGCATGGAGAGTCTCCAAGAGTTGGGCCATCCTCTCCCCCATAGTATCCATGTCCTTACGAAGTTCTGCCTGATTCTGTTCAAGACGGTCCATGATTTTCCTGATTAATCCTTGTATGCTACAGATGTAGGGAAGTCAAATTTGTTGATGAAGCAGAAATCTGGATTGAAAGGGACCCCAATTAGCTTCTGATACGGAACCATGACATGCAACATGATATGAATGCAATGTTTCATTTCCAAGGGATCCTAAAGTCTTTTCGCACTTCTTGTTTTTTCTTTTTTCTTTTGGAATCAAAGCCTTATTTTGTATATAATATCTTTTCTTTTTCTTTTTTTTGCTTTTCTATTTCTTTTTTCTCTCTTTTTTTTTTTTGGAAATAGACTTTAGGATCCCCACAAATGAGGTGGATGAAGTAATGATGTTATGCAATGCAAAAGCATGGGATCAAGATCCATATAATCTTAGTAACCACTTTATAATCCTCTGAATAACTGATGTAGGTGGAACGTCATGAGATCAAAGGTTCAGCATAGGCATCTTAGAACCAAAGGAACCATAGTCACCAACAGAACCTGAGTCACCAACGGTACCTGTCATGTATATCCCTCCCCACTCACAGGTGTAGTCTAGGTCAGGGTAAGGTCAAAATGGCAACCAGCGTTATCAGTCCTCCTGAGGCACCAATGTTGTTGCATCTACATGCAAACAATGATACCCCATTTGGACCTCGACTGGGCGTGGGTCTCATGATCGCACTAGACAAGACCTGACATCTCATCGGCGTCCTGACTATCCACTCTATCCTAGGTATCCTATGTGTCAACTCTGGCCTGGGTATTGGGCCTTTTACCTCATAGAAACAATCCCACCCAACCTGCAAACAGTGAAAATATGTGGCCTCCACGGAGACCCATAATATAGTCCAGATGCATGCGGAAAGTAAACATGATATGCAAGCAAGAAATAAACACGATATGCAAGCATATATACAAGATGTAAACATAAACAAACAAAGAAACACCCAATAAAAGAAAACAAACAAAGGCTAGGATCGACTTGCTTAGGTAGTCCCCAGCAGAGTCGCCAGCTGTCGCACGCTCGCGAAAAAATGAACAGAGTCGCCACCAATATATTTATCCCATAAGGGAAAGGAATATCAGAAAACCTAACAAAGGAAGGAACAGGGTCTTGCGACCAGAGAATCAAGGTACGGGAGTCGGTTGCGCAAGGGGAAGGTATTAGCACCCCTCGCGCCCATCGTACTCGATGGTATCCACCTATGTTTGTTTCTATCTAAAGGGTGTATACTATGTCTATGTCTATATGTGAATGAATGCAAAATGTAGGGAAAAGAAGAATTGTACTCGCACGGGCCCTACCCCGCTGCCTACGTATCCTTTTCAGGAATCAGAGTTACCGTAGCTCGGCTAAAGATTTTCTGTTTGTTTTTGTGTTTTTTAGTTGGGCGGCGTTAACGCTCGCGCTCTTGCACAAGGGGACAGCCTAGGATGCAATGGAGCGGAGATAACATGCCCTTAGAAAGGAGGAAAAGAGAGATTGGTTTGTATCTTTTAGGGGTAATTCCATGATGACGAGAACCCACTACAAGGTCTCGCATCACTTCCTCACTTTTGTTTTAAGTCTGAACATTTATTAGGTTTTTTGAAGTGTTTTTGGTTGGTGTCTTTTATGGGGATTTTAATTTGTGACTTAGATCATACCAAAAAGAGTTTTTTGTTTGTTTTTGAATATTTAGAGAACGCACATCGAGGCCTACGCCACAATCGTTTCTCTAAATAACGGTTAAGAAATACATCGAGGCTTCACACCTCAATCATTTCTTTTCCGCTAAGTAAAAGAGATCCAGAAACGAGTTTTTTATGAATATTTAGAGAATGCACATCGAGGCCTACGCCACAATCGTTTCTCTAAACAACGGTTAAGAAATACATCGAGGCTTCACACCTCAACCATTTCTTCTCCGCTAAGTAGGAAAGAACGTACATCGAGGCCTACGCCTCAATCATTTCTTTCCTACCATGAAATATAGCAACGGTATGATCTTCATCGATTTTTATTAAGTATTTTAGAGTTGAAAAGAAAAAGAAAATAGCCTAAGCATGAAGGGAGTTCCTACCTAATGTTATCATGGTTTCTACCTAAGGTTAGAAATAAAAGACACATGGAAATTAAAGCACTAAGTAGAATATTGAAAATAGCATGAGAAAGAACAAGTCAAAATATAGCACAAAAGTGAATTAAAAGTACTATTATTTTTATGGTATTTTTTTTGTGAAAGAATTCTATCAATTATGTCAAAATTAGACTATACTACTATTTTTAGTGATCATTTTTATGTGTCAAAAATATGTATTAAGGTCTAAAATTAAGAAGTGAAAATTAGTGTTTTTATTAACTAAAAGAAACAACAAAACTAATAGAACCTAAAAATTCAATTGAAAACAAAAGTAAACAGGGGGGTGCATATGGAAATTAGTGGTGGTGAAGAGTAACCAGGCGCTGGGCCCATAACTGTTGGCCCAGCAGATAGATTCCTTGTGGGGCTTCAGGGGGTGCAGGACGAAGCAAGGGGTGCGGTTAGCAAGGGCCTAAGACCCATAGCGCTTGTTTTTGTTCGGAATTCGTTTTTTTGCAAAAAAGAAGGGAAAAACGGGCCTTGGGGGGTGCAGCAGCAGTTTCTCGGCCCAATGTGCATTATGATTCATTTTCAGACTTTATTGTTCAGTAAAAACAAGTAGTAAATGAAAAATGAAAAAATAAATAAAAAAAAAAATAGAAAAGGGAAATTGAAATAGGATTAGGGTTCTAGTTGTGACCGTTCACCTCTTCTCACTCAGACTCTCTCCTTCGCGAATGAAGCGGCGACGGCGGCGTCAAGCTCTCCGATCAACATCTCACCGCCGCTAGCAGTAATCGGCCAAAACCAACGCTCCTCCTCACGTCTCTTGTTTCTCATTACCTCAAATTCGTTCCCGATTCAAGTTTATTCAAAACGAACCCTAACTTCTGGAGGTGAAGAACACGTGAATTGAAGAGAAAGCCGAAGAGGAGAATCCAAGCGCGACACTGCGAAATAAACGCAGATGAGGTCGAGAGAAGATGCTTCAATTTCAGGTGCGAATACTCCTAATCCCTTGAGTTCAATCTTCTTCTTCTTTGTTTCTTCTTCCGCTCTTCTTCTTCTTCCCGTGTGCGATTTCTTGATTTTTGTAAACTCTGTGAGAATTGTTGTTCTGAGTGAGATTAGAGTGTTGTTGTTGATGTAGTGAGGTATAGAGAGGAGGTCTAGCCCGATTGAATGGAACTTCAGATGTTGAAGCTCCTTCAATGGTGGAGATGAAGGGCTCTAGGTGAGTGTGTGATGATGGTGTAGCAGAGAGAGTTCAGAGAGATTGGAGAGGGATTGAAGGAGGTGAAGAAAAGTGGAAGGTGGTGAATGAGCGTGTGTGATGAATGAAGCGTATTGAGTGGAGACGATTCTTGATAGGGATGAAGGTTGTCAATTGTTCAGAGCAGAGAAGATTGGTCAGGAATGATGAAGATTGGAGATGAGGATGAAAATGGAAGAAGAATGAGGAAGAGTGGATGAAGAGGTTCTGTTATGTAGTTGAGGTGAAGGTTGTTGGTGATTGATGAAGAGGATGAAGGTGTGTAGAGATTGATGAAGATGAATGAGAGGAGAATGTGAGAGTGAAGGTTTGAATTATGGAGGGAGTAGAAGTTATATAGAGATTGAGAGTGATTGAGGGCCCTAGGATCTGAAATTCGGTTATGAGATGGAGGGTGGGGATTGAAGTTTGTTTTTGAGTTAGTTTTGATTCTGTTAAGTTAGTTAAGTGGTTAGGGTGGTGGTTAGGGATCTGTTATGAATCGGTTAGGTTTGTAACTGAATTTGTAACTAGGTTGTTAGTTTCTGTTATAGGTTTTGTTAGGAGGTTAGGGTAGTAGCTTCCGTTAAAAACAGTTAGGGAAATTAGTTAGGTGATTAGGAGCTGCTGACTTGAACTCTGTTTTCTGTTAAAAGTCAGTAGGTTAGTTATATGTCATGGTTTGTAGTGAATTTGAACATGAGATGGTATGGGCATGGTTTATCTCTTTGAACTTTTGTCAACTGTGAAACTATACTGCCCTGATGATTGCGTAGATGGATGGTTGTGTTTGTTATTGGAAATTTCGTTTGACAGTTTCTTTGATTTTTTTTTGGTTCGGTTTTGGTGATTTTCTGAACAATTATGGTCGCGATGCCGTTAGTTCCCGTTGGTTATGAAGTGCTATAGGAATTGAAGTATTTCATGCAGGTAGAAAAAGCTAATGGAAAACCTGTTAGAAACAATAGGAGTATAATGTGACAACTAGGTTAGGAATTTGAATTGTTTTTGCTTGTTGAATTGTGCGGGGAGTTTTTTGATGCTTTGCCTTGAGACTGTTACTGTTAGTTAATAAACAGTTAGGCTGGAAATTGATGAGGTTAATGGAAGAGTGTTGGATAGTTCGAGATAGGTAACAATTAAGTAAAAGGCTGTTTTGAATTGTGTTATGATGGTTCTGTTTGGCTGTATATGTACAGGATGTTGCCATGACATTTGTTCTGACTGTGTGTGTTTGGTTTGTTTGGCCGCCTTGGTTTCTTTATGTGCAGGTGTGGCATTGATTTTAACAAGGCATATCAAAGTGAAATTCACCATTGCTTGGACAACAAGAAAATACCTATCAACATGGTACAAGTGAGATGGATTTAAAGAATCGGAGAAGAAGATAGAATTTTAGGAAGTGTTGCATTTTCCATGTAATTCTCTTTGCACTTGCAATGAGTCGGACATGGACTTCAAACTGTACTTCGCATTGGCTTTTGAATGTAGCTTGTAATTGGCTTGTATTGTCTTGTAATGAAATTTGCCCCTTTTGTAATAATTCTCTTCCAATTCAAACTTTGAAATTTATTTTCTATTTGCTTTGAATTGTAATCCAAGCCTTTGGTCAAAGCTCAAAAGTTCTGGTCAGAAGCCAATTGTCCTTATTTTGTACATTTTCTTGTAAATCTTCCATTTTCATTTGGTGACCCCGTATTGAAACGACTCCCATATTGATTTTGAAGCAACACATGACAAGCTATCACTTTGGATTCAAAATTGCATTTCCCTCCTAAATGTTCAAATGAATCTTCATATATTTCTTTCAATTTGCAACTTGAACAAGAGTCATAAAACAAGAACCCAGGGTGATTCATTATGAACTTCAGTAACAAAGTTGACCGTCCATGGTTGACTTTGACTAAGAGTTGAAATTTTGCCAAATGTCTTTAACAATTGAAAGTGGCCCAATACCTTCTTCAAACGAATGAATACACACCCTTTTGGCGAAGCTTCGAACGAATAGCTTGTATTCCCAGTAATCAAATGAACCAAACTTGGAATCGGAGGATAAACCAGATGACACCCTGCATGAAGTATGAACTTTAAGCCATATGAAACCTCAACTCTATTTACAACCTCGATCCCTTTGCAAAGCTTATTGATTAATGATGTATGTTATGTTAATGTCCTAGTGAAAAGATGATGCATATGAAATGAGAAGCCTAGGCCAGTTAGAAATAAAGGGTAGGACAAATTTGGGGTATGACACAGTCCTAATTGTCCTAAGCCAAAGAAGAACCAATCGGGAGGAAAGGTTTTTGCTTTGACTGGGTCTGAGACTACTCTAGAAGACCGGTTGATTAAAGGTACGTGTTTCATTCATGGCACACCTTTAGTTGCAATTATTGATACTGGAGAAACTCACTCTTTTATTTCTTTGGATTGTGCTGAGAGGTTAAATCTTGAGATATCTGATATAAATGGAAGTATGGTTATTGACACTCCTGCGTCGGGTTCAGTAACTACTTCGTCTGCATGCTTGAATTGTCCGGTTAACATTTTTGGTAGAGAATTTAGGATGGACTTAGTGTGCCTTCCGTTGAAACAACTTGATGTAATCCTGGGAATGAACTGGTTGGAATTCAACCGTGTTCATATCAACTGTTTTGCGAAGACGGTGATTTTTCCTGAAGAGGTTAGTTCTGATAGTCTGGAAATGACAGCTAGACAGGTGAATGAAGCTATCGGAGATGGTGCAACAGTGTTTATGTTGTTCGCATTGATGAATTTGAAGGAGAAAGTGGCGAGTGGTGAATTGCCTGTGGTGTGTGAATTTCCAGAAGTTTTCCAGAAGATGTGAATGAATTGCCACCAGAAAGAGAAGTGGAGTTTTCTTTTGATTTGGTTCCG
Organism: Vicia villosa; assembly: GCF_029867415.1. Lineage (NCBI taxonomy): Eukaryota > Viridiplantae > Streptophyta > Magnoliopsida > Fabales > Fabaceae > Vicia > Vicia villosa. The sequence goes on from NC_081181.1 coordinate 33,399,617, forward strand.
GGAACTAGTCCAGTGTCAATGGCGCCGTATCGTATGTCGCCGTCTGAATTGGCTGAACTGAAGAAGCAGTTAGAGGAATTGCTTGAGAAGAAGTTTATTCGTCCTAGTGTTTCGCCGTGGGGTGCGCCTGTGTTGCTGGTAAAGAAGAAAGAGGGTTCAATGAGGCTGTGTGTAGATTAGAGACAATTGAACAAGGTCACTATCAAGAATCGGTATCCATTGCCGAGGATTGATGATTTGATGGATCAGTTGGTTGGAGCACGTGTGTTTAGTAAAATTGATCTGAGGTCTGGGTATCATCAGATACGTGTGAAGGATGACGATATTCAGAAGACTGCTTTTAGAACGAGGTATGAACATTATGAGTATTCTGTGATGCCGTTTGGAGTTACTAATGCACCTGGTGTTTTTATGGAATATATGAACAGGATTTTTCATCCGTATCTCGACAAGTTTGTGGTGGTATTTATAGAGGATATCCTGATATATTCTAAGAATGAAGAAGAACATGCGGAACATCTCAGAACTGTGTTAGAGCTGTTGAAAGAGAAGCAACTTTTTGCAAAACTGTCGAAGTGTGAATTCTGGTTAGAGGAAGTCAGTTTTCTTGGACATGTGATTTCTAAGAATGGTATTGCTGTTGATCCTACAAAGATAGAAGCTGTGTCTCAGTGGGAAGCTCCGAAGTCAGTGTCAGAGATTCGTAGTTTTCTTGGTCTTGCAGGTTACTACCGAAAGTTCATTGAAGGATTTTCAGAGTTAGCATTGTCGTTAACTAAGCTAACCAGGAAGGGACAAACCTTTATTTGGGATGCAAAGTGTGAAGAAGGATTCCAAGAGCTGAAGAGGAGATTGACTAGTGCTCCTATTTTGATTTTGCTGAATCCGACAGAATCATTTGTGGTTTATTATGACGCATCACTGATGGGTTTAGGTGGTGTATTGATGCAGAATCAACAAGTGGTCGCTTATGCGTCGAGACAACTCAAAGTGCATGAGAGGAATTATCCGACTCATGATTTGGAATTGGCAGCTGTGGTGTTTGTTTTGAAGTTGTGGCGACACTATTTGTATGGTTCGAGATTTGAGGTATTCAGTGATCATAAAAGCCTGAAGTATCTCTTTGATCAGAAAGAGTTGAACATGAGGCAGAGAAGGTGGTTAGAATTTCTGAAGGATTATGATTTTGGTTTGAATTACCATCCGGGTAAGACAAACGTTGTTGCTGATGCATTGAGTAGGAAGACCTTGCATATGTCTATGCTAATGGTGAAGGAATTGGATTTGATTGAGCAATTCAGAGACTTGAGTTTAGTGTGTGAAGGTACTCCTATTAGTGTCAAATTGGGTATGTTAAAGCTGACTAGTGGTATTCTTGAAGAGATCAGAGAAGGTCAGAAAGCCGATGTTGAATTGATTGATAAGTTGACTTTGATTAATCAAGGCAAGAGTAGTGAATTCAGAGTCGACGAGAATGGTATACTGAGGTTTGGTGACCGAGTTTGTGTTCCTGATATTGATGAACTCCGAAAGCGTATTTTGGAAGAAGGACACTGTAGTGGATTGAGTATTCATCCTGGTGCTACCAAGATGTATCATGATTTGAAAAAGTTGTTTTGGTGGCCTGGAATGAAGAAGGAAATTCCTGAGTTTGTGTATTCTTGTTTGACTTGCCAGAAGTCAAAGATCGAGCATCAGAAACCGTCTGGGTTGATGCAACCGATGTTTATTCCTGAGTGGAAGTGGGACAACATCTCAATGGATTTTGTGTCGGGTTTGCCGAGAACTGTCAGAAACTGTGAAGCTATCTGGGTCGTGGTGGACAGGTTGACAAAGTCTGCACATTTTATACCGGTGAGAATGGATTATCCGATGGAGAAGCTGGCTCAATTTTATATTGAGAAGATAGTGAGTCTGCATGGTATTCCTTCAAGTATCGTGTCAGACAGAGATCCGAGGTTTACATCTAAGTTCTGGGAAGGTTTGCAGAAAGCTTTGGGTACTAAGCTGAGATTGAGTTCTGCTTATCATCCGCAGACGGATGGACAGACTGAGAGGACGATTCAGTCGCTAGAGGATTTGTTGCGTGCTTGTGTGTTAGAAAAAGGAAGTACTTGGGATAGTTATCTGCCTTTGATTGAGTTTACCTACAACAACAGTTATCATTCGAGTATCGGAATGGCTCCGTTTGAGGCTTTGTATGGTAGGAGGTGTAGGACGCCGTTGTGTTGGTACGAATCTGGTGAGAGTGCTGTGATTGGTCCAGAAATTGTACAACAGACTACAGAGAAGATTAAAATGATTCCGGAGAAGATGAAGGCTTCTCAGAGTCGTCAGAAGAGTTATCACGACAAAAGGAGGAAAACACTTGAGTTTCAAGAGGGAGATCATGTGTTTATGAGAGTTACTCATATGACAGGGATTGGTCGGGCATTGAAGTCGAAGAAGCTGACTCCGCGTTTTATCGGACCATTCCAAATTTCTGAAAGAGTGGGAGAAGTGGCTTATCGTATCGCTTTACCGCCGATGCTTGCAAATTTACATGATGTATTTCATGTGTCTCAGTTGAGGAAATACATTTCAGATCCGTCCCATGTGATCCAAGTAGATGATATACAGGTGAAAGATAATTGACGGTTGAGACTTTACCTGTGAGGATTGAGGATCGAAGGCTGAAGCAATTGCGAGGCAAGGAAATAGCTTTGGTCAGAGTAGCTTGGGGAGGACCTGCTGAGGGAAATGTTACCTGGGAGCTAGAGAGCCAGATGAAGGATTCTTATCCAGAACTTTTTACCTGAGGTATGTTTTCGAGGACGAAAACTCTTTTAGTGGGGGAGAGTTGTAACACCCGTATAATTTTAATTTTTAATTTAATTTGAATATTAGATTAATAATTATTATTATTATGGATTTTATGAAAATAAGAGGAAAATGATGGTTAATGGCATTTGGGCCATGTGTGAGATTAGTAAGAAGAGGGGGGTGTGGTGCAGTAAAGCCCTTACTAATTTAATATTATTTTCATAAAATAATTAGAATTGGAGAATTGGGAAAGAAAGAACGTGAGAGAACAGAAGTTGGAACAAGGAACGTGAAGGAGAACCGTAGAGGGAGAGACCAAGAACCAAGATTCTATCTGAGGTAAGGGGAGACTCTCCGTTTAATCTCTTTTATCGTATTATAGGTGATAGTATGGATTAGGAGTATGATTTGATCCATTGATTCTATATTCTGAATATTCATCTGTGTTCATCATTAAAATTGAACTGTTAATCCCTAATAACTGATAGATTTAGGGTATGATGAATAGAATTGGTAGGTAATCATATACTATGGTTATGGATGAATTTGTATGCTGTTTAGATGTGCTTTTCTCTGGTTTTTGGACTCAAAATCGTGGACTGGTATGAGTAAAAACGAATGGGTTTTGGACTGTTACGAATTCTGCAGGTTCTGGGCATTTTCTGGTGTTTCGCGTATGAAACAGTGCCATACGCGTATGGGATGGGGTCATACGCGTATGGGGGACACTCCCAATGGGCTATACGCGTATGATACGCAGTTGCCCTGTCCCAAACACCATGTACTGGTGTTTTGCGTATGAGAGCGTATGAGGATGCTCATACGCGTATGGGAATTTGGAAAGAGGAAAATTATTCTGGTGATACGCGTATGTATATACTGATACGCGTATGAGGTTGATTGTAGGCAAAATTTGGTTATGTTGAGATACGTATGATACGCGTATGAGGCAAGGGGATACGCGGATGGACGCGTATGGACCCTATGATATGCGTATGGCTTCCTGTATGTGAAATTTCTGTTTTGTGATTTTTCTGGAAAGTTCGATGATGTGTAACTTTCGATTTGTAGGCCTATTTGTATGATGTTTTAGACTGTGTAAACCTCGTGATGTGATTCTGTGGTTTACTGATGACTGATTGTATTGAATGATGTAATGTATATATGAACATGCTTAGTATTGATGATGATGATGATGAAATGAGTATAGATGATGCTACTCATAGAATGGTGATGATGAAAGTATGTTATATATATGTTGCATGCATTCATAAACATGGGCTGAATCCTATATGATGAGAGGATTCAGCGAGGGGCAGAATTCCCATTGTGTGGAATTTGTGCTGGCAGGGCCGTATCTGGATGATGATAGATCGATCGGTGGATGATTTCCACTGGTGATGATTGGTACCACATGCATAGTGTCAGTTTCATACATGTGCATGATTTGTTTATAGCATGATGATAGGTGATACATGTTGACTGTTTGTTTATCTATGGATGTATGAATGATTAAATTGTCTGAGTATGAAACAATTGGGTGAATGATATAACTATGATATGTTATTATTTATGATGCAATAACATTGGTTAACTGTGATGAGACTCACCCTTACTTGTTGTCATTTTCAGATTGAGGATAACGGCGTGACTTGGTGAGGATTAGCTCATAAGTCGGTTTTAGTATTGTGTCGGTGTCATGCTCTGGTAGATGTAACACTGGGAACGCTTTGTTTTGTTTTAGAGTTTTGTTTATAACTCTATTTATTTATGATGTTTGAAGTCTGATACATTGTTGATGAATGTTGACTTGATGAAGTATTTCCACTGTGTAAAACATGAATTGATTAATGAGTTATGATCTCAGGTGTTTTCAGTGAATGCATGACTTATACTGACGTGTGTTTTCTTCATTTTATGAATTGTGACACCTCTTGCATGTTTACTCTGATTAATAATTATTTAATTGCCGCGGGTTATTAGAGGGGTGTTACAATAGTGGTATCAGAGCATAGTCGGTCGTTGTGACCAGAGTCTTAGTGTCAGTCTTCTGTGTATGCGACTAATACGAGTTATTTGTCGATACTTTTGTTCTGACCGGATTGTTTGTGTTAAGCAGAACAATGGCTGGAAGAGGAGGAAGAAACGACGATGCTATCGCTGAGGCTCTAGGCATGATAGCTAGTGTACTGGGAGGGAATGCCAATGGAGCTGCGATTGGTGCTGACAGACAACTGAACAGTTTCCAGAGGAACAATCCTCCATTGTTCAAGGGCACGCATGATCCTGAAGGTGCTCAGAAATGGCTTAAGGAGATCGAGAGGATTTTCAGAGTCATTGACTGTGCTGAAGATCTCAAAGTGAGATATGGCACTCACATGTTGTCAGAGGAAGCTGATGATTGGTGGATGTCAACCAGAACTGAGCTGGATGCTAGTGGTACAGCAATTACCTGGACTGTATTCAGGAGGGAATTTCTGAGGAGGTATTTTCCTGAAGATGTCAGGGGAAGGAAGGAAGTTGAATTTCTGGCGCTGGTTCAAGGTAATATGTCAGTACCGGAGTATGCTGCTAAGTTTGTGGAACTGGCAAGGTACTATGTGCATTACAATGATGATGAGGCCAGTGAATTCTCAAAATGTGTCAAATTTGAGAATGGTCTTCGTGATGAGATCAAGCAGGGTATCAGGTTCCAGAGAATCCGGAGGTTTGTTGATCTGGTAGATTGTAGCAGGATTTTTGAGGAAGATAACATCAAGCTGAGGTCATCTCACTCTCGCGAGTTGGTTGACAGAAAAGGAAAGAAACATATGGATCGAGGTAAGCCATATGGTAGAGGTAAACCTGTTGATTGGAAGAAACCCAGTGGGGGAGATTCCAGTGCTCGTATCAGATGTTACAATTGTGGATAGATGGAACATCGTAGGAATGAATGCAAGGTTGATCAAAAGAAGTGTTACAAGTGTGACCAAGTGGGTCATATTGCTGCTGACTGCAAGAAGAGGGTTGTGACTTGCTACAACCGTGGTGAAGAGGGTCACATCAGTCCTAATTGTCCTAAGCCAAAGAAGAACCAATCGGGAGGAAAGGTTTTTGCTTTGACTGGGTCTGAGACTACTCTAGAAGACCGGTTGATTAAAGGTACGTGTTTCATTCATGGCACACCTTTAGTTGCAATTATTGATACTGGAGCAACTCACTCTTTTATTTCTTTGGATTGTGCTGAGAGGTTAAATCTTGAGATATCTGATATAAATGGAAGTATGGTTATTGACACTCCTGCGTCGGGTTCAGTAACTACTTCGTCTGCATGCTTGAATTGTCCGGTTGACATTTTTGGTAGAGAATTTAGGATGGACTTAGTGTGCCTTCCGTTGAAACAACTTGATGTAATCCTGGGAATGAACTGGTTGGAATTCAACCGTGTTCATATCAACTGTTTTGCGAAGACGGTGATTTTTCCTGAAGAGGTTAGTTCTGATATTCTGGAAATGACAGCTAGACAGGTGAATGAAGCTATCGGAGATGGTGCAACAGTGTTTATGTTGTTCGCATTGATGAATTTGAAGGAGAAAGTGGCGAGTGGCGAATTGCCTGTGGTGTGTGAATTTCCAGAAGTTTTCCAGAAGATGTGAATGAATTGCCACCGGAAAGAGAAGTGGAGTTTTCTATTGATTTGGTTCCGGGAACTAGTCCAGTGTCAATGGCGCCGTATCGTATGTCGCCGTCTGAATTGGCTGAACTGAAGAAGCAGTTAGAGGAATTGCTTGAGAAGAAGTTTATTCGTCCTAGTGTTTCGCCGTGGGGTTCGCCTGTGTTGCTGGTAAAGAAGAAAGAGGGTTCAATGAGGCTGTGTGTAGATTACAGACAATTGAACAAGGTCACTATCAAGAATCGGTATCCATTACCGAGGATTGATGATTTGATGGATTAGTTGGTTGGAGCACGTGTGTTTAGTAAAATTGATCTGAGGTCTGGGTATCATCAGATACGTGTGAAGGATGACGATATTCAGAAGACTGCTTTTAGAACGAGGTATGAACATTATGAGTATTCTGTGATGCCGTTTGGAGTTACTAATGCACCTGGTGTTTTTATGGAATATATGAACAGGATTTTTCATCCGTATCTCGACAAGTTTGTGGTGGTATTTATAGATGATATCCTGATATATTCTAAGAATGAAGAAGAACATGCGGAACATCTCAGAACTGTGTTAGAGCTGTTGAAAGAGAAGCAACTTTTTGCCAAACTGTCGAAGTGTGAATTCTGGTTAGAGGAAGTCAGTTTTCTTGGACATGTGATTTCTAAGAATGGTATTGCTGTTGATCCTACAAAGATAGAAGCTGTGTCTCAGTGGGAAGCTCCGAAGTCAGTGTCAGAGATTTGTAGTTTTCTTGGTCTTGCAGGTTACTACCGAAAGTTCATTGAAGGATTTTCAAAGTTAGCATTGTCGTTAACTAAACTAACCAGGAAGGGACAAACCTTTATTTGGGATGCAAAGTGTGAAGAAGGATTCCAAGAGCTGAAGAGGAGATTGACTAGTACTCCTATTTTGATTTTGCCGAATCCGACAGAATCATTTGTGATTTATTGTGACGCATCACTGATGGGTTTAGGTGGTGTATTGATGCAGAATCAACAAGTGGTCGCTTATGCGTCGAGACAACTCAAAGTGCATGAGAGGAATTATCCGACTCATGATTTAGAATTGGCAGCTGTGGTGTTTGTTTTGAAGTTGTGGCGACACTATTTGTATGGTTCGAGATTTGAGGTATTCAGTGATCATAAAAGCCTGAAGTATCTCTTTGATCAGAAAGAGTTGAACATGAGGCAGAGAAGGTGGTTAGAATTTCTGAAGGATTATGATTTTGGTTTGAATTACCATCCAGGTAAGGCAAACGTTGTTGCTGATGCATTGAGTAGGAAGACCTTGCATATGTCTATGCTAATTGTGAAGGAATTGGTATTGTATTGAGCAATTCAGAGACTTGAGTTTAGTGTGTGAAGGTACTCCTATTAGTGTCAAATTGGGTATGTTAAAGCTGACTAGTGGTATTCTTGAAGAGATCAGAGAAGGTCAGAAAGCCGATGTTGAATTGATTGATAAGTTGACTTTGATTAATCAAGGCAAGAGTAGTGAATTCAGAGTCGACGAGAATGGTATACTGAGGCTTGGTGACCGAGTTTGTGTTCCTGATATTGATGAACTCCGAAAGCGTATTTTGGAAGAAGGACACTGTAGTGGATTGAGTATTCATCCTGGTGCTACCAAGATGTATCATGATTTGAAAAAGTTGTTTTGGTGGCCTGGAATGAAGAAGGAAATTGCTGAGTTTGTGTATTCTTGTTTGACTTGCCTGAAGTCAAAGATCGAGCATCAGAAACCGTCTGGGTTGATGCAATCGATGTTTATTCCTGAGTGGAAGTGGGACAGCATCTCAATGGATTTTGTGTCGGGTTTGCCGAGAACTGTCAGAAATTGTGAAGCTATCTGGGTCGTGGTGGACAGGTTGACAAAGTCTGCACATTTTATACCGGTGAGAATGGATTATCCGATGGAGAAGCTGGCTCAATTTTATATTGAGAAGATAGTGAGTCTGCATGGTATTCCTTCAAGTATCGTGTCAGACAGAGATCCGAGGTTTACATCTAAGTTATGGGAAGGTTTGCAGAAAGCTTTGGGTACTAAGCTGAGATTGAGTTCTACTTATCATCCGCAGACAGATGGACAGACTGAGAGGACGATTCAGTCGCTAGAGGATTTGTTGCGTGCTTGTGTGTTAGAAAAAGGAAGTACTTGGGATAGTTATCTGCCTTTGATTGAGTTTACCTACAACAACAGTTATCATTCGAGTATCGGTATGGCTCCGTTTGAGGCTTTGTATGGTAGGAGGTGTAGGACGCCGTTGTGTTGGTACGAATCTGGTGAGAGTGCTGTGATTGGTCCAGAAATTGTACAACAGACTACAGAGAAGATTAAAATGATTCAGGAGAAGATGAAGGCTTCTCAGAGTCGTCAGAAGAGTTATCACGACAAAAGGAGGAAAACACTTGAGTTTCAAGAGGGAGATCATGTGTTTATGAGAGTTACTCCTATGACAGGGATTGGTCGGGCATTGAAGTCGAAGAAGCTGACTCCGCGTTTTATCAGACCATTCCAAATTTCTGAAAGAGTGGGAGAAGTGGCTTATCGTATCGCTTTACCGCCGATGCTTGCAAATTTACATGATGTATTTCATGTGTCTCAGTTGAGGAAATACATTTCAGATCCGTCCCATGTGATCCAAGTAGATGATATACAGGTGAAAGATAACTTGACGGTTGAGACTTTACCTGTGAGGATTGAGGATCGAAGGCTGAAGCAATTGCGAGGCAAGGAAATAGCTTTGGTCAGAGTAGCTTGGGGAGGACCTGCTGAGGGAAATGTTACCTGGGAGCTAGAGAGTCAGATGAAGGATTCTTATCCAGAACTTTTTACCTGAGGTATGTTTTCGAGGACGAAAACTCTTTTAGTGGGGGAGAGTTGTAACACCCGTATAATTTTAATTTTTAATTTAATTTGAATATTAGATTAATAATTATTATTATTATGGATTTTATGAAAATAAGAGGAAAATGATGGTTAATGGCATTTGGGCCATGTGTGAGATTAGTAAGAAGAGGGGGTGTGGTGCAGTAAAGCCCTTACTAATTTAATATTATTTTCATAAAATAATTAGAATTGGAGAATTGGGAAAGAAAGAACGTGAGAGAACAGAAGTTGGAACAAGGAACGTGAAGGAGAACCGTAGAGGGAGAGACCAAGAACCAAGATTCTATCTGAGGTAAGGGGAGACTCTCCGTTTAATCTCTTTTATCGTATTATAGGTGATAGTATGGATTAGGAGTATGATTTGATCCATTGATTCTATATTCTGAATATTCATCTGTGTTCATCATTAAAATTGAACTGTTAATCCCTAATAACTGATAGATTTAGGGTATGATGAATAGAATTGGTAGGTAATCATATACTATGGTTATGGATGAATTTGTATGCTGTTTAGATGTGCTTTTCTCTGGTTTTTGGACTCAAAATCGTGGACTGGTATGAGTAAAAACGAATGGGTTTTGGACTGTTACGAATTCTGCAGGTTCTGGGCATTTTCTGGTGTTTCGCGTATGAAACAGTGCCATACGCGTATGGGATGGGGTCATACGCGTATGGGGGACACTCCCAATGGGCTATACGCGTATGATACGCAGTTGCCCTGTCCCAAATACCATGTACTGGTGTTTTGCGTATGAGAGCGTATGAGGATGCTCATACGCGTATGGGAATTTGGAAAGAGGAAAATTATTCTGGTGATACGCGTATGTCTATACTGATACACGTATGAGGTTGATTGTAGGCAAATTTTGGTTATGTTGAGATACGTATGATACGCGTATGAGGCAAGGGGATACGCGGATGGACGCGTATGGACCCTATGATATGCGTATGGCTTCCTGTATGTGAAATTTCTGTTTTGTGATTTTTCTGGAAAGTTCGATGATGTGTAACTTTCGATTTGTAGGCCTGTTTGTATGCTGTTTTAGACTGTGTAAACCTCGTGATGTGATTCTGTGGTTTACTGATGACTGATTGTATTGAATGATGTAATGTATATATGAACATGCTTAGTATTGATGATGATGATGATGAAATGAGTATAGATGATGCTACTCATAGAATGGTGATGATGAAAGTATGTTATATATATGTTGCATGCATTCATAAACATGGGCTGAATCCTATATGATGAGAGGATTCAGCGAGGGGCAGAATTCCCATTGTGTGGAATTTGTGCTGGCAGGGTCGTATCTGGATGATGATAGATCGATCGGTGGATGATTTCCACTGGTGATGATTGGTACCACATGCATAGTGTCAGTTTCATACATGTGCATGATTTGTTTATAGCATGATGATAGGTGATACATGTTGACTGTTTGTTTATCTGTGGATGTATGAATGATTAAATTGTCTGAGTATGAAACAATTGGGTGAATGATATAACTATGATATGTTATTATTTATGATGCAATAACATTGGTTAACTGTGATGAGACTCACCCTTACTTGTTGTCATTTTCAGATTGAGGATAACGGCGTGACTTGGTGAGGATTAGCTCATAAGTCGGTTTTAGTATTGTGTCGGTGTCATGCTCATGTAGATGTAACACTGGGAACGCTTTGTTTTGTTTTAGAGTTTTGTTTATAACTCTATTTATTTATGATGTTTGAAGTCTGATACATTGTTGATGAATGTTGACTTGATGAAGTATTTCCACTGTGTAAAACATGAATTGATTAATGAGTTATGATCTCAGGTGTTTTCAGTGAATGCATGACTTATACTGACGTGTGTTTTCTTCATTTTATGAATTGTGACACCTCTTGCATGTTTACTCTGATTAATAATTATTTAATTGCCGCGGGTTATTAGAGGGGTGTTACAATAGTGGTATCAGAGCATAGTCGGTCGTTGTGACCAGAGTCTTAGTGTCAGTCTTCTGTGTATGCGACTAATACGAGTTATTTGTCGATACTTTTGTTCTGACCGGATTGTTTGTGTTAAGCAGAACAATGGCTGGAAGAGGAGGAAGAAACGACGATGCTATCGCTGAGGCTCTAGGCATGATAGCTGGTGTACTGGGAGGGAATGCCAATGGAGCTGCGATTGGTGCTGACAGACAACTGAACAGTTTCCAGAGGAACAATCCTCCATTGTTCAAGGGCACGCATGATCCTGAAGGTGCTCAGAAATGGCTTAAGGAGATCGAGAGGATTTTCAGAGTCATTGACTGTGCTGAAGATCTCAAAGTGAGATATGGCACTCACATGTTGTCAGAGGAAGCTGATGATTGGTGGATGTCAACCAGAACTGAGCTGGATGCTAGTGGTACAGCAATTACCTGGACTGTATTCAGGAGGGAATTTCTGAGGAGGTATTTTCCTGAAGATGTCAGGGGAAGGAAGGAAGTTGAATTTCTGGCGCTGGTTCAAGGTAATATGTCAGTACCGGAGTATGCTGCTAAGTTTGTGGAACTGGCAAGGTACTATGTGCATTACAATGATGATGAGGCCAGTGAATTCTCAAAATGTGTCAAATTTGAGAATGGTCTTCGTGATGAGATCAAGCAGGGTATCAGGTACCAGAGAATCCGGAGGTTTGTTGATCTGGTAGATTGTAGCAGGATTTTTGAGGAAGATAACATCAAGCTGAGGTCATCTCACTCTCGCGAGTTGGTTGACAGAAAAGGAAAGAAACATATGGATCGAGGTAAGCCATATGGAAGAGGTAAACCTGTTGATTGGAAGAAACCCAGTGGGGGAGATTCCAGTGCTCGTATCAGATGTTACAATTGTGGATAGATGGGACATCGTAGGAATGAATGCAAGGTTGATCAAAAGAAGTGTTACAAGTGTGACCAAGTGGGTCATATTGCTGCTGACTGCAAGAAGAGGGTTGTGACTTGCTACAACTGTGGTGAAGAGGGTCACATCAGTCCTAATTGTCCTAAGCCAAAGAAGAACCAATCGGGAGGAAAGGTTTTTGCTTTGACTGGGTCTGAGACTACTCTAGAAGACCGGTTGATTAAAGGTACGTGTTTCATTCATGGCACACCTTTAGTTGCAATTATTGATACTGCAGCAACTCACTCTTTTATTTCTTTGGATTGTGCTGAGAGGTTAAATCTTGAGATATCTGATATAAATGGAAGTATGGTTATTGACACTCCTGCGTCGGGTTCAGTAACTACTTCGTCTGCATGCTTGAATTGTCCGGTTGACATTTTTGGTAGAGAATTTAGGATGGACTTAGTGTGCCTTCCGTTGAAACAACTTGATGTAATCCTGGGAATGAACTGGTTGGAATTCAACCGTGTTCATATCAACTGTTTTGCGAAGACGGTGATTTTTCCTGAAGAGGTTAGTTCTGATATTCTGGAAATGACAGCTAGACAGGTGAATGAAGCTATCGGAGATGGTGCAACAGTGTTTATGTTGTTCGCGTTGATGAATTTGAAGGAGAAAGTGGCGAGTGGCGAATTGCCTGTGGTGTGTGAATTTCCAGAAGTTTTCCAGAAGATGTGAATGAATTGCCACCGGAAAGAGAAGTGGAGTTTTCTATTGATTTGGTTCCGGGAACTAGTCCAGTGTCAATGGCGCCGTATCGTATGTCGCCGTCTGAATTGGCTGAACTGAAGAAGCAGTTAGAGGAATTGCTTGAGAAGAAGTTTATTCGTCCTAGTGTTTCGCCGTGGGGTTCGCCTGTGTTGCTGGTAAAGAAGAAAGAGGGTTCAATGAGGCTGTGTGTAGATTACAGACAATTGAACAAGGTCACTATCAAGAATCGGTATCCATTACCGAGGATTGATGATTTGATGGATCAGTTGGTTGGAGCACGTGTGTTTAGTAAAATTGATCTGAGGTCTGGGTATCATCAGATACGTGTGAAGGATGACGATATTCAGAAGACTGCTTTTAGAACGAGGTATGAACATTATGAGTATTCTGTGATGCCGTTTGGAGTTACTAATGCACCTGGTGTTTTTATGGAATATATGAACAGGATTTTTCATCCGTATCTCGACAAGTTTGTGGTGGTATTTATAGATGATATCCTGATATATTCTAAGAATGAAGAAGAACATGCGGAACATCTCAGAACTGTGTTAGAGCTGTTGAAAGAGAAACAACTTTTTGCCAAACTGTCGAAGTGTGAATTCTGGTTAGAGGAAGTCAGTTTTCTTGGACATGTGATTTCTAAGAATGGTATTGCTGTTGATCCTACAAAGATAGAAGTTGTGTCTCAGTGGGAAGCTCCGAAGTCAGTGTCAGAGATTCGTAGTTTTCTTGGTCTTGCAGGTTACTACCGAAAGTTCATTGAAGGATTTTCAAAGTTAGCATTGTCGTTAACTAAACTAACCAGGAAGGGACAAACCTTTATTTGGGATGCAAAGTGTGAAGAAGGATTCCAAGAGCTGAAGAGGAGATTGACTAGTACTCCTATTTTGATTTTGCCGAATCCGACAGAATCATTTGTGATTTATTGTGACGCATCACTGATGGGTTTAGGTGGTGTATTGATGCAGAATCAACAAGTGGTCGCTTATGCGTCGAGACAACTCAAAGTGCATGAGAGGAATTATCCGACTCATGATTTAGACTTGGCAGCTGTGGTGTTTGTTTTGAAGTTGTGGCGACACTATTTGTATGGTTCGAGATTTGAGGTATTCAGTGATCATAAAAGGCTGAAGTATCTCTTTGATCAGAAAGAGTTGAACATGAGGCAGAGAAGGTGGTTAGAATTTCTGAAGGATTATGATTTTGGTTTGAATTACCATCCAGGTAAGGCAAACGTTGTTGCTGATGCATTGAGTAGGAAGACCTTGCATATGTCTATGCTAATGGTGAAGGAATTGGATTTGATTGAGCAATTCAGAGACTTGAGTTTAGTGTGTGAAGGTACTCCTATTAGTGTCAAATTGGGTATGTTAAAGCTGACTAGTGGTATTCTTGAAGAGATCAGAGAAGGTCAGAAAGCCGATGTTGAATTGATTGATAAGTTGACTTTGATTAATCAAGGCAAGAGTAGTGAATTCAGAGTCGACGAGAATGGTATACTGAGGCTTGGTGACCGAGTTTGTGTTCCTGATATTGATGAACTCCGAAAGCGTATTTTGGAAGAAGGACACTGTAGTGGATTGAGTATTCATCCTGGTGCTACCAAGATGTATCATGATTTGAAAAAGTTGTTTTGGTGGCCTGGAATGAAGAAGGAAATTGCTGAGTTTGTGTATTCTTGTTTGACTTGCCAGAAGTCAAAGATCGAGCATCAGAAACCGTCTGGGTTGATGCAACCGATGTTTATTCCTGAGTGGAAGTGGGACAGCATCTCAATGGATTTTGTGTCGGGTTTGCCGAGAACTGTCAGAAATTGTGAAGCTATCTGGGTCGTGGTGGACAGGTTGACAAAGTCTGCACATTTTATACCGGTGAGAATGGATTATCCGATGGAGAAGCTGGCTCAATTTTATATTGAGAAGATAGTGAGTCTGCATGGTATTCCTTCAAGTATCGTGTCAGACAGAGATCCGAGGTTTACATCTAAGTTCTGGGAAGGTTTGCAGAAAGCTTTGGGTACTAAGCTGAGATTGAGTTCTGCTTATCATCCGCAGACAGATGGACAGACTGAGAGGACGATTCAGTCGCTAGAGGATTTGTTGCGTGCTTGTGTGTTAGAAAAAGGAAGTACTTGGGATAGTTATCTGCCTTTGATTGAGTTTACCTACAACAACAGTTATCATTCGAGTATCGGTATGGCTCCGTTTGAGGCTTTGTATGGTAGGAGGTGTAGGACGCCGTTGTGTTGGTACGAATCTGGTGAGAGTGCTGTGATTGGTCCAGAAATTGTACAACAGACTACAGAGAAGATTAAAATGATTCAGGAGAAGATGAAGGCTTCTCAGAGTCGTCAGAAGAGTTATCACGACAAAAGGAGGAAAACACTTGAGTTTCAAGAGGGAGATCATGTGTTTATGAGAGTTACTCCTATGACAGGGATTGGTCGGGCATTGAAGTCGAAGAAGCTGACTCCGCGTTTTATCGGACCATTCCAAATTTCTGAAAGAGTGGGAGAAGTGGCTTATCGTATCGCTTTACCGCCGATGCTTGCAAATTTACATGATGTATTTCATGTGTCTCAGTTGAGGAAATACATTTCAGATCCGTCCCATGTGATCCAAGTAGATGATATACAGGTGAAAGATAACTTGACGGTTGAGACTTTACCTGTGAGGATTGAGGATCGAAGGCTGAAGCAATTGCGAGGCAAGGAAATAGCTTTGGTCAGAGTAGCTTGGGGAGGACCTGCTGAGGGAAATGTTACCTGGGAGCTAGAGAGTCAGATGAAGGATTCTTATCCAGAACTTTTTACCTGAGGTATGTTTTCGAGGACGAAAACTCTTTTAGTGGGGGAGAGTTGTAACACCCGTATAATTTTAATTTTTAATTTAATTTGAATATTAGATTAATAATTATTATTATTATGAATTTTATGAAAATAAGAGGAAAATGATGGTTAATGGCATTTGGGCCATGTGTGAGATTAGTAAGAAGAGGGGGGTGTGGTGCAGTAAAGCCCTTACTAATTTAATATTATTTTCATAAAATAATTAGAATTGGAGAATTGGGAAAGAAAGAACGTGAGAGAACAGAAGTTGGAACAAGGAACGTGAAGGAGAACCGTAGAGGGAGAGACCAAGAACCAAGATTCTATCTGAGGTAAGGGGAGACTCTCCGTTTAATCTCTTTTATCGTATTATAGGTGATAGTATGGATTAGGAGTATGATTTGATCCATTGATTCTATATTCTGAATATTCATCTGTGTTCATCATTAAAATTGAACTGTTAATTCCAAATAACTGATAGATTTAGGGTATGATGAATAGAATTGGTAGGGAATCATATACTATGGTTATGGATGAATTCGTATGCTGTTTAGATGTGCTTTTCTCTGGTTTTTGGACTCAAAATCGTGGACTGGTATGAGTAAAAACGAATGGGTTTTGGACTGTTACGAATTCTGTAGGTTCTGGGCATTTTCTGGTGTTTCGCGTATGAAACAGTGCCATACGCGTATGGGATGGGGTCATACGCGTATGGGGGACACTCCCAATGGGCTATACGCGTATGATACGCAGTTGCCCTGTCCCAAACACCATGTACTGGTGTTTGGCGTATGAGAGCGTATGAGGATGCTCGTACGCGTATGGGAATTTGGAAAGAGGAAAATTATTCTGGTGATACGCGTATGGCTATACTGATACGCGTATGAGGTTGATTGTAGGCAAAATTTGGTTCTGTTGAGATGCGTATGATACGCGTATGAGGCAAGGGGATACGCGTATGGACGCGTATGGACCCTATGATATGCGTATGGCTTCCTGTATGTGAAATTTC
Source organism: Vicia villosa (assembly GCF_029867415.1). NCBI lineage: Eukaryota > Viridiplantae > Streptophyta > Magnoliopsida > Fabales > Fabaceae > Vicia > Vicia villosa. The sequence goes on from NC_081181.1 coordinate 33,416,414, forward strand.
TGTTTTGTGATTTTTCTGGAAAGTTCGATGATGTGTAACTTTCGATTTGTAGGCCTGTTTGTATGCTGTTTTAGACTGTGTAAACCTTGTGATGTGATTCTGTGGTTTACTGATGACTGATTGTATTGAATGATGTAATGTATATATGAACATGCTTAGTATTGATGATGATGATGAAATGAGTATAGATGATGCTACTCATAGAATGGTGATGATGAAAGTATGTTATATATATGTTGCATGCATTCATAAACATGGGCTGAATCCTATATGATGAGAGGATTCAGCGAGGGGCAGAATTCCCATTGTGTGGAATTCATGCTCTGGTAGATGTAACACTGGGAACGCTTTGTTTTGTTTTAGAGTTTTGTTTATAACTCTATTTATTTATGATGTTTGAAGTCTGATACATTGTTGATGAATGTTGACTTGATGAAGTATTTCCGGTGTGTAAAACATGAATTGATTAATGAGTTATGATCTCAGGTGTTTTCAGTGAATGCATGACTTATACTGACGTGTGTTTTCTTCATTTTATGAATTGTGACACCTCTTGCATGTTTACTCTGATTAATAATTATTTAATTGCCGCGGGTTATTAGAGGGGTGTTACATGAAGTGCACAGTACAACCTTGAGAAGCAGTAATTCTAGGGATAGAGATAATGTTGGTAAAGAATTCAGGGATATATAAAACATTACTAAGATGGAAATCATTGGTAAAATGAATGGTACCACACTTGTTTGTGGAAATGGTGTGACCATTTGGAAGTTTAACAGTGATCATATTAATAGTGATCATGTTGTGAAATAGAGATTGAGAGTGGCACACATGATCTGTGGCGCCCGTGTCCAAAATCCAGCAATTAAATTGATTAATAGAAGGTGGTGAGGAAAGAATACCTGCGGTAGTGTTGATGGCGGAATGAAATTGTTGAATTTGAGCAGGGTTGTTTGTTGGAGACTGCTGAAGGAGCGCCAAAAGAGCTTTGTGTTGGTCTGCAGTAAAAATAAGTTGTGGAGTGGCTTCTTCTGGTTCCCTATCTGAGTTGTCGTTAGTGTGTTCAGAAGAGGCAGAGGCATTGTTGATTTGTGGCCGTTTTAGATACGGCGGAAGGCCATGCTTCTTGAAGCACACTTCAACTGTGTGCCCGGATTTGTTGCAAAAAGTACACATCTTCAAGTTCTTGCCACGCCCATATGCAGAGTTTTTGTGAGCAGAATCTGTGCCAGAGGTACGATGTTGTGGCTTGGTAAAGTTAGCCACGATTTTATCATCATCAACAGGTGTAATAAGTTGTCTTTGTTGCTGAATCAACATGGAGAAAACTTTGTTAATAGGAGGAAGCGGATTAATGAGCATTATTTGAGATCTAACGGGAGCGTATTGCTCATTCAACCCTTTTAAGAAGCGAATAACATAATCGGTTTCTCTGTATGACTTGATGGTAGGCAGAAGATTGCACGAGCATCTAGTGACACAAGAACATGTAGGAAGAGGGCGAAAATTGTCAAGTTCTTGCCAAAGCTTTTTGAGGTTTGTGAAGAACTGTGTGATGCTAAGATCCCCTTGTTTGAGATTGAATAGTTCTTCTTGAATGTCGGCAATGCGAAAGATATCACCTTGATGATATCTATCGCGAAGTTCAGTCCATATCTCCGAAGCCGTATCCATCCAAAGTATGCTTTGTGCGATGTCAGGTTCAACAGAATTAGTGACCCACGCCATAACCATGGTGTTACACCGATCCCACGCCATGGTAAGAGGATCAGAATCAAGAGGGCGCGGAAGAGTTCCATCAAGAAATCTCAATTTGTTCTTAGAGCGAAGAGCGACCACGATTGAGCGACTCCAAGAATGGTAGTTAAGGTTGTTCAGAGGAGGAGAAACAATTGCAATCCTGGGGTTATCACTGGGATGCATAAAGTAGGGATCCATCATGTCCTTTTGATAATTGTTGGAGAGGCAATGGTGGTTGGTGGATTTCTTGTTGTTGGAAGGTGTGGGTGGTGGTGATTCGTTATCGGAAGCCATGAAAGATGTTTCAAGAAGAAGGTTGGTGTCATACCCTAATTTTTGACCCCCCTGAGATGACATATCTTCAGGATTTTTCATCAGGTCAAGACAAGTACCCAGAGCAGTCATTTCTCCATCTGGTACCTAATCGAGGATGCTCAAAGACAAGAAAGCTCAGGCAAAGGATCAATCAATACAAGGATTAGTCCCTAATACAATCATGAGGCTCAAAGACTTCACTTTTCTCATCTATGATTGATTAGACATCCAGTCATATGAGTACAGGTTTACTCAGGTCGCCAGACTAGGGTTTTGAGCCTATCAAGGACTGAAATCAGGGATCACATTTGGGAAACCCTAAAAAACCTCAGAGGGTCATTCAAAGACATCAATCATCTTCAAATAACTCATATTACAAGGTCTACTGGACATCACACTTCAATTCAAAGTCTACAGTCATTACTTTCACATGGTCGACAAATTAGGGTTTTGACCTAATTCACCAAGATAGTTGACTTCTGATCAGGGCATGAATCCAAAACTCAAGACATGATTCAAGGATCTCTACTACCTCCATATAATCCATTTATATCATCCATTTGTGGAGAAGATCTTATTTCTACACAAAAGCCCAAAAATTCACTTTGTCAGGAAAAAGTCAACTGTGAAGGATCATCATTGACTTTTAAGGTTTTTGGTCAAAAAATGACTTTCAAAGATCAATATCATCAATATATGGATGTCAAAGTCATTTGGCCAAAGAAATTCAAAGAAATTCATCAAGGAGCGAAAAGTCGGGAATTAGGGTTTTTGAAGGCATGGTGAGATCTCAAAATTTCACCTACACAACTCAAAAAACTTCCAACATGAAAGTTGTAGATCTTGCAAAATAAAACAACATCTTACAAAGGAACTTTTTTCAAAAGATCAACCATTTATGAAGTTTTGGAAATTTTGAAGTTTAGGTCATAAACACTTAGAAATTTTTCTAAGTGTTTTAACCTAGTTTTCATCCAACTTTGGGCTCATTTTTCACAAATTTCCTAAATGATTCTGAAGAAGACATAAACTAATGATTTGAAGTAGATGTTTAGGGCTTTCCAAATTGTGTTCAACCTTCTCCAAATTCAATTTGAGCTAGGAGTTATGCTTGTTCAAAGTTGGCCTCATGAAGTAAAATTATAGGTCATGGACACTTTTGGACTTTGCAAATTTTGTGCAAATAACCTCTCTTATGGATGCTACACGACCCATAACACATCTGAAACCATGCCATGCATTCATTTTCACCATGCCATAAGGATTGAAGAAGATTCTAAAAACAAGAACATGTGATTATGTAATGATTACATTTGTGAATTTATGGCAAATTGATGAATCACCCAAGGAATCTTCTCACCAACCAATTAGAGCTCATTTCTGGCTCATAATTGTCCCCTAAGATCAAGCAAAATCGAGGGCTAGGGGATTGATCAAATGGAATCAAAATTCTCATCATTGCATAAGAGATATTTGCAAAATTCCTTCATGGCTAAGAAAGCAAATCAACTTCACTAAGGAAGCTCACTCCTCTGCAGCTATACTGATCCATTTGCCTATAAATACAGATGCATTCCTCATTCAAAAACACACCAAAGCAACCATATTACTTGCTTTCTCTTTCTCTCCTCTTGTTCATTGTTTTTCAAAGTTCTTTGGCAAGAAGAATCGATTTCTTCAAACCAAAGCTTATCTTTGGGAAGTGAGCATTCTAACATCTCAAGGGAGGTCATTTGAGGTGATCCAAGCACCTGGATCACTTCTGTAGGTGGAGGAACACCATTGTTGCTCTCACTTTGGAGCACTTGCAGTTGGAGGTCCATGGAGTGATTCAGAAGGTTTCAAGGCAAGCCAATCATCCAGACACACTCCCCAGGTCATAGTGAAGCTAACCAGATGGCTGCAGCTCATCTGTAACTCAGGATTCAACAACCTCCATGTCCACTTGAAGCTCAAATCGAGGGAGGTCCCTAGAACAATTCAGAAGGATTCAGGCTACAATAAGCATCCAGTTAGCATCATTGAGTCTCAGGGAAGCTATTGAGATCATTCATTCAAACCCAGGTGCTCTCAATCATCCTCACGATCTCCATTTTCAGAGGTAAGTTTCTGAACTTCACCTCTCTAATTTAAGTACCTTTTGTGAAATAGCTCGATTCTATCTTGTTCAGCATCATCAGAGGATTGAAAACCCTCTATCATCATCCATTTATCTTTCAGTATAGTCATTTAATTTGATTTTGAAATTTTAGGGTTCTTCACGATTTCTGATAAATTAGTTAGATGTAGTTAATGATAGTTCATGTTAGTTACATATTTAGAATCGTGAGTAAAATTAGAGCAAGTTTCGTGTTTACATCATGACAAATGGTTGAGAAACGAGTGAGTTCAGAAATCCAAAAATGGAGAGCTTGAGGTTGAAGACGAAGATGATGGTGGCGCGCAAATTTGAATTCTCAGGGCAGGGTTTATTTTATTTTGAATGGTATGCGTTTTATTAACGACTAAACAACTTGCCCTAGTGGCCACACATGCGCCCTTAGTATCATCATGCCACAAGTCTGGGGTTCGAATCCCCCTCGCCCCAGACTTTTTCATCCTTTTATTTTTTCAGATTTTTCTAACTTGTTTTAAAACAAAACCAAATGCGCGCGTGTTATAGTCACCAACTGGCGTTTGGCTCAGTGGTGTTGTTTTGAGTGTGTGGCTATAAGGGCGTGAGTTCAAGCCTTGCTAGGACCAAAACCTATTTTTTTATCACTTTTCTAACTTAATTCCTTCACAACTTTAACCAATTATTTAACTTATCAAATTAATTCATTTTGACTTCATTTTTTAAACACTTGTTGATTAATATATATATTTTATAAATAATCAAAAAAATCATAAAAATATTATTTATTTCATGTATTTTAATTAGGTTTAAAATAGTATGTTTTAAATGTTTTCTTAAATACTTTAAAATATATATATTCATTTTGTTTTAACCTAATTACTTTGTGAATAATGTTATGATAAAAACCCTATTTATTTAGGTCTTAATTAGGTATAGATTTCATCTTTGCCTTAATTAAGTTGACTTTTGTCAATCTACAAAATTGTTTTCAATCTCCGATTAAACAGACGATTAAGGTTTTCAAACAACAAAACCTTATATCATTTCAATCTTTTCTTCAACTGTTTTCATAAACAGTAAATCATTTTTAAGTGGGCCTCTAATAGAGTGTAAGTCCCAAAAATCTTCTCTTCTTAGCTTGTTTTCAAAACTGTATTTTCAAAATCTTCTTTCTGTTTTCAAAACATTCTTCTGGTATTTGAAGGGCATTATTCCCGGTGAAACTCTTCAGATACCTATGTGACCTTTGTCCATCTTCACTTCTTCTGTTTTCAAAAACCATTAACTGTTTATCATATACATTCAACTGTCATCAAGAAAACAATAAAAATACTGTTGAGGCTCTGTACATACTTCTTCAATGGCCTCCACTCCATCCAGGTTAGGCTTTACAAGCTTTCAATTTACAGTCTTTATTTAAATTACTGTCAAATATAAACTGTGCATATATTAGTTTAGAACTACGTTTGAGTATAAACCTTAGGACAGTTAAACTATATATATATTATAGGAATATGACCTAGGATTGAGAATGTCTTCCCGGTGAAGGCTCTTTCCTAATTAGAGATCTGTAGTTCAAACCCCCAAGATGAATTATTCCCGGTGAAACATCTTGGCAAAAACCTTAGAATCCAAATAATAGGACACATCCACCCAAAGAGGAATTATTCCCGGTGAAACCTCTTACCCATTTGCTTAGAGCCAAAATAAGTTCAAAACTACATAAGCTTTCTCTTGTGCTATAACAAGGACCCTCGATTAGCCTCCTCTTGGGCTTTGTACAAGGACCCACAGGCTTCTTAAAAGCATTTCCAGCTTCCTCTTGAGCTTGTATACAAGGACCCATCAGGTTTCTTATAAACATAGGAACAGGTCTTTAGTCACCTTTTAGCCTACCCTGGTGAGTTTCTTCCAATTTAAACCAGACTTAAAACAAGCTAAGTTTGTCTCAATTTCACATTGAGTACATTTTTGGAATGAGAGACATGGACAGTCTCTGTCACCCTTATCTTCATCAATCCTCCTTAGTAGAGTCTAGGATCTATGTTTTGGTCATCCTCAGCATTGAGTCAGCCTTCATCTTGGGCTTTAAACAAAGAGTCTCCACTAGATAATCTTTCTGCCATCCACTTTTCAATCATAAAAATCCCTGGAAAGGGTTAGCTTCCACACATTCCTTCTTTCTAAAATGTCAAAACCCCTGGAAAGGGTTAGCCCCCAAAATTAAATCAATAAGTAATTTTATTCTCTTAGGAGATAATTTCCCCCAAAGAGTCAAAACCCCTGGAAAGGGTCAGCCTCCAAAAACATGATAAAAGTCAGTCTTTTAACAGACAAATTCACCAGCTGAGTCAAAATCCCTGGAAAGGGTTAGCTTCCAAATAAAAATAGTCTTTTAATAAATAAAACCTCCTCAGTAGAGTCAAAACCAACAAAAACAGTTAGCCTCAACCTTGGGCTTCATACAAGGCACCCAAAACAATAAAACTCCCCTGTCAAGAGTCAGCCTCAACCTTGGGCATTGTACAAGGCAGATAATAGAGTCTCCCCAGTGAGTCTTTCATCACTTAGTAGCCACAACCTTGGGCTTTGTACAAGGCAGATAAACCATATCTTTCATGTGTCAAAGATTCCTAACACTTAGGATCTTTCCCCATATAGTCATCCATACTTAATTCATTTAAGAGTCCGCCACAACCTTGGGCTTTGTACAAGGCAGAAAATAGTGTTTTTCCCTAGCTAAAGTTAGCCACAACCTTGGGCTTTGTACAAGGCACATAAATAGAGTCTCCCTAAGTAGAGTCAGCCTCAATTCTGGGCTTTGTACAAAACACAAAAATACCCTGTAATTAATCCTCAGTGGAGTCATCTCCCAGAGTCAATAATATTAATTAATCATTCAAAAAGCCTCAAGCTTGGGCCTCATACAAGCCAGCTAAAGTCAAATCTTTTATACAGTAGATAGACATAGCTTATCTCTATAAAGAGATATTTTTACTACTCTACCACATTCAAACAAACAAACATTTCAATTTCAATTTCAATCAAAGTCTCCCATTTAGGACTCTGAAAGACATGCTCTGGCACATCCCCAGACTTGTACACTTTCCCTAATTTGGACGAGCATCTTTCTTTCATTTAAGAGGCATCTGACTGGCATACTTGCACACACACAAGTAAGGTCCCCCTCTTGAATGAAATGAATCCAGTTATTCTGTCACTCTTTCAAAATGTTTGTGGTAGAATAGTACAAATACCTCTCTGTAGAGATAATTTCATGTCTCTTTACTGTAAACAGAGATTTAATTCCAAGCTTCAACCTTGAGCTTCAAGCAAGGCACCAAAAACAATTAATTTCCCTAGTTAGTTCCCCGAACTACATTAAGCTCTGACTTCCACTAGGGATATGTAGGCATGAGGTTCACAAGGAATCTCAGCGAGCTAATAAAATACCAAAAATAGTCAGTCTGTCTGTCTGTCTGTCTTTTCAAATCAAATCAATTCTCTCTCCTAACACAAAGGAGAAACTTTCCCAATCATTAGCAGCAAACACAATCACAATGACACAGAGAAGGTTCCTGTAGAGTACTACAGATATGTAGGGTGTTTAAACACTTCCCTATGTATAACCGACCTCCCGGACTCCAGAATTTCTAGTCTAGGTGTAAATCCCCACACTTAGCAAACTCCTAGGGTTTAGTTGAGATCTTTTTTCCCCTTTCCTACTCGTAGGACAAATAAGAAAGTTCGTGTGATATCGTAGGAAGAACTGAAATAAAATTCATCCCACCACGGGCGCATTCTCCTTCCAAATTTCGCGTGAAGGGTCTAGCGTGCCGTCCTCCCAAGTGAAACGGGGAGGTAAAGAAAACGACACCACAGAAAAATGGCGACTCTGTTGGGGATATAAGTGTTAAAAACCTTGGTTTATCATCCAAACCAATGGTTGACCTGTTGCTGGTCCAGCCCCAATGAGGAATTAGGGATGCCAAATTCCCCCTCAAACAAGAGAGGTCCTGCCTAACCTCTGTGTCATATCATGTGTTTGTTGCATATATATTTGTTTATTTTGTTTATTCTGTATCGGGAAAGGGCTTGATTCCCCCTTGTGGTGAGAAATCCTATACCCGGATTTGAGTGCAACATAAGATAGGATGGAGGATGTCTTCCCGGTGAAGACCCTCTAATCTTGGTTTCCAATTCTACTCTTGGGATTTGCCTGGCTGGTTGTGATTAACTGCGCCACTGCATTCCGAGACTGATTTGTACCAGGAGGACCTAGAAACACATTAACCCCACTTAAAGCCTTTTTTAGGACGTAGAGCGGTGATTACGGAAGTAATTGTCACGCAGATACTACACTCAGAAAAAACTCTCTTATAGATACCAATCAACGTATCTTTAAGGTTGAGCAAAAACTCTAAGACCCCTAGAACCCGTTCTACAGGTACAAAAATCATTAACCTTAGTTTACCATTGGGGCGGGAGACTGCGTTTTGACTTCATGACCACTATACCCTTCAACGCCATGTTTGTTTAAAACTCTTGTGTGTGCATTCATGCATTCATGCATCATTCATAAACAACTAAAAACAAAAAGAGTCTTTTTCGAGTCGTTTTTCAAGGAAACTAAATAACGAACGTTTTGAACTTCATAGAAAGAGAGAAACGGAGAAAGGACTTAAGGATCTATACCATGGATTACGGGAGAAAGAGAGCTAGGAAATACACCTTCAAGATTCCCCAGGTCGAGGAACTGGGAAAGCTCGGAAAACTGGTGGTCTACCCCCAGGCTTTCAAGGAGAAGTATGGAAAACTTCTGCCTTTGCTCAATACCAACATTGTGGATGGAATCCTTCCCACCTTGGTGCAGTTTTACGATCCAACGTATCACTGCTTCACTTTTCCAGATTACCAGCTCATGCCTACGTTAGAGGAGTACTCTCGTCTGATTGGAATACCCGTGTACGCGCAAGATCCGTACTCCGGTTTGGAAAAGAACCCTGACGACGTTATCATTGCTGCAATTACTCCTTTGAACATAGTCGACATCAGAACTCATATGGTGAGTAGAGGAGGAATTCAAGGATTGCCCTCCAAATTCCTGTTTGATCAAGCTCGGTACTTCGTCAGCATCCAAGATATGAGCGCTTTTGAGGAAGTCTTGGCTTTGCTTATCTACGGATTGTTTTTGTTCCCTAACATTAACGATTTCGTCGACATCAATGCAATTAAGATCTTCTTGATTGGAAATCCAGTTCCAACCTTGCTTGCGGATGCTTATCACTCTGTGCATTCAAGAAACCTGCAGCGAGGAGGATTAATCACATGCTGCGTACCGTTGTTATACGAATGGTTCGTTTCGCACCTGCCAAAGTCTAGCACTTTCTGGAACATGAGGGATGGCCTTTACTGGTCACAGAAAATCATGTCTCTCACTCATACAGACATTGATTGGTGTAGTCTTGACAACGACGAAACCAAGATCATCTTCAGTTGCGGAGGTTTCCCCAACATACCCCTTATTGGAACTAAGGGAGGGATCAGTTATAATCCAGCTTTAGCCCGTCGTCAATACGGCTATCCCATGAAAAACATTCCAAGCAACATTCAATTGGAGGGTCTGTTCTTCAAGAACATCGACGATCATGGCAACATGCTGAAGAAAGAAATTGTCCAAGCCTGGCGTCTTGTTCACAGCAAAGGGAGAAGATTGTTAGGAAAACATCTTTGCATCTCCCTGGATCCTTACCTTCAATGGGTACGCGTCAGGGCATTCAAGCTCAGGATGCCATATCAACATCAAGAACCTATTCCCCTAAGGGAACCAATTTACCTTTTCTCCACCGATGTTGAAAAACTGCAAGCGGCATTAAACAAGGTATGCCAAGAAAGGAATGCTTGGAGGAACAAGTATCGAATTGTCAACACGGAAAATGTTGAAATTCAGAACATCCTAAGAAGGAAGGATGAGTTACTTGAAGTGCTCGATCGACAAGTGACACAAACGTCACTTTCTCATCATATCCCTCCTGCTTCCTGGATCATCGATCAGCTCACGTCAGAGACAGCTCAAGAAACAGAAGAAGATGTTAGAACGTGAAGTCGGCTCATCATCAAAGTTTTAGAGTCCTTTCTCTCAGTTTCTCTGTATTTCCATTTTCAAATTAATTAATAAAAGTTTGATGTTTCATAACGTAATTATGGTGTTTCCTTGAAAAATAATAACTTAATTGCATATCATGCATCGCTTTAGTCGTACGCACTGACACGAGAATTGTCGCGGATCTAATAGTCACTTCCCTTTCTCCAGAAAGAGAGGAGGAGAAGGAGGTGAACCAAGACTTTCAAGCTGTCTCATCCATACAACACTCGTTCAAGTCGCAAGAAAAGAATGGAAGACTTTGAGCAAGAGAATGAAGAACTCAGAGAAGAGATTAATACTCTCAAGGGTACTGTTGAAAGGCTCAATAGTATGGTAGAAGCCCTGGTAGTTGCGCAGAATCGACCAACGCCAGAAGAACCACAAAGGACTGTGGTTTCCGAGATTGTTTCTACTCCTATTCCTCAGTATACCATGCCGCCTGATCGACCTTGGGGCATGCCGTATAACTTTACTCCAGAAGGGTACATACCTCCAGCTTCTGAAGCTCCAAAAGTCACCATGGATATGCGTCCACCGGAGGGTTACAAACCTCTGGAAATTGAAGTTCCAAGAGCAACGGCAATGGGTTTCACACAACAGAATGCTGAGATTCCAAGATCTGCTGTCATGACTTCTCCACAGCCCATTATGCATACTTTTCCCCCGCAAGGCGGACAAGTATATCATCACGCTCCGAGTGAGGATGCTGGCGTGTATGAAAGATTGGACGAGTTCCAAGAAC